>NW_028270168.1:48752233-49055791 GCF_037043375.1 Chiloscyllium plagiosum
ACTCGTGCACTCTGCCCTACTCACAAATACTCTCACATACACTGCCCTATACTCACACACACTCTCTCACACACACTGCCCGACTCACACATACTCTCACACGCACTGCCCTATACTCGCACACACTGCCCTGGATTCACACACACTCTCACACACACTGCCCTACACTCACACACACCACCCAATACTCACACCCTCTCACACACACACGGCCCTACACTCAAACACACTGCGCTATACTCACACACACTCCCACACACACTGCCATACACTCACACACACTGCCCTATACTCACACACTCTCACACACACACTCCGTATGTCCACACTCTCACGCACACTACCCTATACTGACACACTCTCATACACACAGCCCTATACTCACACACACTCTCACACACACTGCCCTATACGCATGCACTCACACACACTGCCCTATACACACACACACTGCACTACTCACACATACTCTGCCCTATACTCACGCACTCTCACACGCACTGCCCTAAACTCACACATACTCTCACATATACTGCCCTATACTCACACACTCTCTCACACAAACTGCCCTGTGCTCACACACACTGCCCTATACTCACACACTCTCTCACACACACTGCCCTACACTCACACACTATCTCACAAACACTGCGCTACATTCCCACACACTGAACTATACTCACACACTCACACACACACTGACCTCCACTGACACACTGTCTCACACACACTGCACTCTCATAATACACTCTCACACACTACACAACATTCACACACTCTCTCACACACATTATCCTGCGCTCACACACTCTCGCTCACCCTGCCCTATACCCACACAGCCTGAACTACACTCCCACACTCTCTTGTACACACTACACAACACTCACACTTTCTCTCACACACACTGCCCGAGACTCACACACACCACCCAAGACTCACACCCTCTCACACACACACTGCCCTACACTCAAACACACTGCGCTATACTCACACACACTCTCACACACACTGCCATACACTCACATACACTGCCCTATACTCACACACTCTCACACACACACTCCGTATGCCCACACTCTCACACACACTACCCTATACTCACACACTCTCATACACACAGCTCTATACTCACACACACTCTCACATACACTGCCCTATACGCATGCACTCACACACACTGCCCTATACACACACACACTGCACTACTCACACATACTCTCACATACACTGCCCTATACTCACGCACTCTCACACGCACTGCCCTATACTCACATACTCGCACATATACTGCCCTACACTCACACACTCTCTCACACAAACTGCCCTGTGCTCACACACACTGCCCTATACTCATTCGCTCTCACACACTGCCCAACACTCACACACACTGCCCTATACTCACACACTCTCACACACACTCTCTCACACTCACTGCCATATACTCACACACACTCTCACACACACTGTCCTACACTCATACAATCTCTCACACACACAGCCCTAATCACACACACTCTCGCACACACTGCCCTATATTCACACACTCTCACACACAAACAGCCCTATTCTCACACACTCTCACACACAGTGCCCTATGTTCGCACACACAGCCCTATACCCACACACTCTCACACACACACAGCCCTGTACTCACACACACACAGCCCTATACTCACACACTCTCACACACAGTGCCCTATGTTCGCACACACAGCCCAATACCCACACACTCTCACACACACACAGCCCTGTACTCACACACCCACTGCCCTATACTCACACACTCTCATATACACTGCCCTATACTCACACACTCTCATGCACACAGCCCTATACTCACACACTCTCACACACACTGCCCTATACTCACGCACTCTCACACGCACTGCCCTATACTGATACACACTCGCACACACTGCCCTATTCACACATACTCTCACATACACTGCCCTATACTCACACACTCTCTCACACACACTGCCCTACTCACACATAGTCTCACACACATTGCCCTTTACACACACACTCTCTCACACAAATTGCTCTATACTCACACACACTCTCACACACACTGCCCTACACTCACACTGTCTCACACACACTGCCCGACGCTGACACACTCTCACACACACACTGCCCAATTCACACACACTCTCACACACACTGCCCTATAATCACACACTCTCACATACACTGCCCTTTCCTCACACTCTCTCACACATGTTGCCATACTCACACACTCTCACACACACTGCCCTATACTCACAAACCCTCACACAAACAGCCCTACACTCACATACTCACACAAACACACTCTCACACACACTGCCCTATACTCATATTCTCTCACACACACTGCCCTACACTCAAACACTCTCTTACACACACTGCCCTGTGCTCACACACACTGCCCTATACTCAGACACTCTCACACACACAGCCCTACCCTCACACACACTGCCCTATACTCACACACACTGCCCTACACTCACACACTCTCTTACACACACTGCCCTGTGCTCACACACACTGCCCTACACTCACACACTCTCTTACACACACTGCCCTGTGCTCACACACACTGCCCTATACTCACACACTCACGCGCACACTGCCCTATATTCACACACTCACTCACACACACTCCCCTACACTCACACACTGAACTATACTCATGCATTCTCACACACACTACCCTATACTCACGCACTCTCACACGCACTGCCCTGTACTCACACATACTCTCACATACACTGGCCTACACTCACACACTCTCTCACACACACACTGCCCTGTGCTCACACATACTGCCCTATACTCATACGCTCTCACACACTGCCCAACACTCACACACACTGCCCTATCCTCACACACTCTCACACACACTCTCTCACACACACTGCCCTATACTCACGCACTCTCACACGCACTGCCCTATACTCACACACAATGCCCTCCTCACACATAATCTCACATACACTGCCCTATACTCACACACTCTCTCACACACACAGCCCTATACTCACACACTCTCTCACACACACTGCCCTACACTCACATACTCACACACACACTCTCACACACACTGCCCTATACTCATGCTCTCTCACACACACTGCCCTGACTCACACACTCTCTTACACACACTGCCCTGTGCTCACACACACTGCCCTATACTCACAGAGTCTCACACACACTCTCCTACACTCACATACACTGCCCTATACTCACACACTCTCACACACACTGCCGTATACGCACACTCTCACACACACTGCCCTATACTCACACACTCTCATACACACAGCCCTATACTCACACACACTGCCCTATACTCACACACTCACATACACACAGCCCTATACTCACACACACTGCCCTATACTCACACACTCACACACACACAGCCCTATACTCACACACACTGCCCTACTCACACATACTCTCACATACACTGCCCTATACTCACACACTCTCTCACACACACAGCCCTATACTCACACACTCTCTCACACACACTGCCCTACACACACACGCTGTCTCACACACACAGCCCTAAACACACACTCTCTCACACACTCTGCCCTATACCCACCCTCCCTCACACACACACAGCCCCACATTCACACACACACACACTGCCCTATACTCACACACTCCCTCATACACACTGCCCTATACTCACACACTCCCTCATACACACTGCCCAACACTCCCTCACACACACACTGCCCTGTGCTCACACATACTGCCCAATACTCATACGCTCACACACTGCCCAAAACTCACACACACTGCCCTATACTCACACACTCTCACACACACTCTCTCACACTCACTGCCATATACTCACACACTCTCTAACACACACAGCCCTAATCACACACACTCTCGCACACACTGCCCTATACCCACACACTCTCACACACACACAGCCCTACACTCACACACACCGCCCTATACTCACACACTCTCACACACAGTGCCCTATGTTCGCACACACAGCCCTATACCCACACACTCTCACACACACACAGCCCTGTACTCACACACCCACTGCCCTATACTCACACACTTTCATATACTCTGCCTTTACTCACACACTCTCATGCACACAGCCCTATACTCACACACTCTCACACACACTGCCCTATACTCACGCACTGCCCTATACTCATACACACTCGAACACACTGCCCTACTCACACATACTCTCACATACACTGCCCTATACTCACACACTCTCTCACACACACTGCCCTACTCACACATAGTTTCACACACATTGCCCAACACTCACACTGTCTCACACACACTGCCCGACGCTGACACACTCTCACACGCACACTGCCCAATTCACACACACTCTCTCACACATGTTGCCATACTCACACACTCTCACACACACTGCCCTATACTCACAAACCCTCACACAAACAGCCCTACACTCACATAGTCACACACACACACTCTCACACACACTGCCCTATACTCACAAACCCTCACACAAACAGCCCTACACTCACATACTCACACACACACACTCTCACACACACTGCCCTATACTCATATTCTCTCACACACACTGCCCTACACTCAAACACTCTCCTACACACACTGCCCGGTGCACACACACACTGCCCTATACTCACGCACTCTCACATGCACTGCCCTATGCTCACACACACTCACACACACTGCCCTACTCACACATTCTCTCACACACACAGCCCTTTACTCACACACACTCTCACACACAATGCCCTACACTCACGCATACTCTCACACACACACAGCCCTAATCACACACACTCTCACACACACTGCCCTATACCCACACACTCTCACACACACACAGCCATACACTCACACACACACACACACACTGCCCTATATTCACATACTCGCTCACACACACTGCCCTACACTCACACACACTGACCTATACTCATGCATTCTCACACACACTACCCTATACTCACGCACTCTCACATGCACTGCCCTATACTCACACATACTGCCCTATACTCACACACTCTTTCACACAAACTGCCCTGTGCTCACACACACTGCCCTATACTCATAAGCTCTCACACACTGCCCAACACTCAACACACTGCCCTACACTCACACACTCTCTCACACACACTGCCCTGTGCTCACACATACTGCCCTATACTCATAAGCTCTCACACACTGCCCAACACTCAACACACTGCCCTATACTCACACACTCTCACACACACACTCTCACATACACTGCCCTATACTTACACACTCTCTCACACAGACTGCCCTATACTCACGCACTCTCACACGCACTGCCCTATACTCACACATACTTTCACATATACTGCCCTATACTCACACATTCTCTCACACACACTGCCCTGCGCTGACACACTCACTCACACACTGCCCTACTCACACACATTCTCACACACACTGCCCTACACTCACACACACTGCCCTATACTCACACACTCTCACACACACTGCCCTAAGCTCACACACACTGCCCTATACTCACGCACTGCCCTATACTCATACACACTCGCACACACTGCCCTACTCACACATACTCGCACATACACTGCCCTTTTCTCACACACTCTCTCACACACACTGCCCTACTCACACACACTCTCACACACACTGCCCTATACTCACGCACTGCCCTATACTCATACACACTCGCACACACTGCTCTACTCACATATACTCTCACATACACTGCCCTATACTCACACACTCTCACACACACACAGCCCTATACTCACACACTCTCTCACACACACTGCCCTACACTCACATACTCACACTCACACTCTCACACACACTGCCCTATACTCATGCTCTCTCACACACACTGCCCTGCACTCACACACTCTCTTACACACACTGCCCTGTGCTCACACACACTGCCCTATACTCACAGAGTCTCACACACACTCTCCTACACTCACATACACTGCCCTATACTCACACACTCTCACACACACTGCCTTATGCGCACACTCTCACACACACTGCCCTATACTCACACACTCTCATACACACAGCACGATACTCACACACACTGCCCTATACTCACAAACTCTCTTACACACACTGCCCTGTGCTCACACACTCGCTCACACACACTGCCCTACACTCACACGCTGTCTCACACACACAGCCCTAAACACACACTCTCTCACACACTCTGCCCTATACCCACCCTCTCTCACACACACACAGCCCTACATTCACACACACACACACACACTACCCTATACTCACACACTCCCTCATACACACTGCCCTATGCTCACACACACTGCCCTATGCTCACACGCACTCACACACACTGCCCAACACTCACACACACTGCCTATACTCACACACTCTCACACACACTTCCCTATACTCACTTGCACTCTCACACACACTGCCCTATACTCACGCAGTCTCACATGCACTGCCCTATGCTCACACATACTCACACACACTGCCCCACTCACACATTCTCTCACACACACTGCCCTATACTCACGCACTCTCACATGCACTGCCCAATGCTCACACACACTGCCCTACTCACACATTCTCTCACACACACAGCCCTATACTCACACACACTCTCACACACAATGCCCTACACTCACGCATACTCTCACACACACACACAGCCCTAATCACACACACTCTCACACACACTGCCCTATACCCACACACTCTCACACACACACAGCCATACACTCACACACACACACACACACTCACTGCCCTATATTCACATACTCACTCACACACACTGCCCTACACTCACACACATTGACCTATACTCATGCATTCTCACACACACTACCCTATACTCACGCACTCTCACACGCACTGCCCTGTACTCACACATACTCTCACATATACTGCCCTATACTCACACACTCTTTCACACAAACTGCCCTGTGCTCACACACACTGCCCTATACTCATAAACTCTCACACACTGCCCAACACTCAACACACTGCCCTATACTCACACACTCTCACACACACACTCTCACATACACTGCCCTATACTCACACACTCTCTCACACAGACTGCCCTATAATCACGCACTCTCACACGCACAGCCCTATACTCACACATACTCTCACATATACTGCCCTATACTCACACATTCTCTCACACACACTGCCCTGCGCTGACACACTCTCACTCACACACTGCCCTACTCACACACATTCTCACACACACTGCCCTACACTCACACACACTGCCCTATACTCACACACTCTCACACACACTGCCCTAAGCTCACACACACTGCCCTATACTCACGCACTGCCCTATACTCATACACACTCGCACACACTGCCCTACTCACACATACTCGCACATACACTGCCCTATACTCACACACTCTCTCACACACACTGCCCTACTCACACATAGTCTCACACACATTGCTCTACACTCACACTGTCTCACACACACTGCCCGACGCTGACACACTCTCACACACACTGCCCAATTCACACACACTCTCTCACACATGTTGCCATACTCACACACTCTCACACACACTGCCCTATACTCACAAACCCTCACACAAACAGCCCTACACTCACATAGTCACACACACACACTCTCACACACACTGCCCTATACTCACAAACCCTCACACAAACAGCCCTACACTCACATACTCACACACACACACTCTCACACACACTGCCCTATACTCATATTCTCTCACACACACTGCCCTACACTCAAACACTCTCCTACACACACTGCCCGGTGCTCACACACACTGCCCTATACTCACTTGCACTCTCACACACACTGCCCTATACTCACGCACTCTCACATGCACTGCCCTATGCTCACACACACTCACACACACTGCCCTACTCACACATTCTCTCACACACACAGCCCTTTACTCACACACACTCTCACACACAATGCCCTACACTCACGCATACTCTCACACACATACAGCACTAATCACACACACTCTCACACACACTGCCCTATACCCACACACTCTCACACACACACAGCCATACACTCACACACACACACACACACACTGCCCTATATTCACATACTCGCTCACACACACTGCCCTACACTCACACACACTGACCTATACTCATGCATTCTCACACACACTACCCTATACTCACGCACTCTCACATGCACTGCCCTATACTCACACATACTGCCCTACACTCACACACTCTCTCACACACACTGCCCTGTGCTCACACACACTGCCCTATACTCATAAGCTCTCACACACTGCCCAACACTCAACACACTGCCCTATACTCACACACTCTCACACACACACTCTCACATACACTGCCCTATACTTACACACTCTCTCACACAGACTGCCCTATACTCACGCACTCTCACACGCACTGCCCTATACTCACACATACTTTCACATATACTGCCCTATACTCACACATTCTCTCACACACACTGCCCTGCGCTGACACACTCACTCACACACTGCCCTACTCACACACATTCTCACACACACTGCCCTACACTCACACACACTGCCCTATACTCACACACTCTCACACACACTGCCCTAAGCTCACACACACTGCCCTATACTCACGCACTGCCCTATACTCATACACACTCGCACACACTGCCCTACTCACACATACTCGCACATACACTGCCCTTTTCTCACACACTCTCTCACACACACTGCCCTACTCACACACACTCTCACACACACTGCCCTATACTCACGCACTGCCCTATACTCATACACACTCGCACACACTGCTCTACTCACATATACTCTCACATACACTGCCCTATACTCACACACTCTCACACACACACAGCCCTATACTCACACACTCTCTCACACACACTGCCCTACACTCACATACTCACACTCACACTCTCACACACACTGCCCTATACTCATGCTCTCTCACACACACTGCCCTGCACTCACACACTCTCTTACACACACTGCCCTGTGCTCACACACACTGCCCTATACTCACAGAGTCTCACACACACTCTCCTACACTCACATACACTGCCCTATACTCACACACTCTCACACACACTGCCTTATGCGCACACTCTCACACACACTGCCCTATACTCACACACTCTCATACACACAGCACGATACTCACACACACTGCCCTATACTCACAAACTCTCTTACACACACTGCCCTGTGCTCACACACTCGCTCACACACACTGCCCTACACTCACACGCTGTCTCACACACACAGCCCTAAACACACACTCTCTCACACACTCTGCCCTATACCCACCCTCTCTCACACACACACAGCCCTACATTCACACACACACACACACACTACCCTATACTCACACACTCCCTCATACACACTGCCCTATGCTCACACACACTGCCCTATGCTCACACGCACTCACACACACTGCCCAACACTCACACACACTGCCTATACTCACACACTCTCACACACACTTCCCTATACTCACTTGCACTCTCACACACACTGCCCTATACTCACGCAGTCTCACATGCACTGCCCTATGCTCACACATACTCACACACACTGCCCCACTCACACATTCTCTCACACACACTGCCCTATACTCACGCACTCTCACATGCACTGCCCTATGCTCACACACACTCACACACACTGCCCTACTCACACATTCTCTCACACACACAGCCCTATACTCACACACACTCTCACACACAATGCCCTACACTCACGCATACTCTCACACACACACACAGCCCTAATCACACACACTCTCACACACACTGCCCTATACCCACACACTCTCACACACACACAGCCATACACTCACACACACACACACACACTCACTGCCCTATATTCACATACTCACTCACACACACTGCCCTACACTCACACACATTGACCTATACTCATGCATTCTCACACACACTACCCTATACTCACGCACTCTCACACGCACTGCCCTGTACTCACACATACTCTCACATATACTGCCCTATACTCACACACTCTTTCACACAAACTGCCCTGTGCTCACACACACTGCCCTATACTCATAAGCTCTCACACACTGCCCAACACTCAACACACTGCCCTATACTCACACACTCTCACACACACACTCTCACATACACTGCCCTATACTCACACACTCTCTCACACAGACTGCCCTATAATCACGCACTCTCACACGCACTGCCCTATACTCACACATACTCTCACATATACTGCCCTATACTCACACATTCTCTCACACACACTGCCCTGCGCTGACACACTCTCACTCACACACTGCCCAACTCACACACATTCTCACACACACTGCCCTACACTCACACACACTGCCCTATACTCACACACTCTCACACACACTGCCCTAAGCTCACACACACTGCCCTATACTCACGCACTGCCCTATACTCATACACACTCGCACACACTGCCCTACTCACACATACTCGCACATACACTGCCCTATACTCACACACTCTCTCACACACACTGCCCTACTCACACATAGTCTCACACACATTGCTCTACACTCACACTGTCTCACACACACTGCCCGACGCTGACACACTCTCACACACATACACTGCCCAATTCACACACACTCTCTCACACATGTTGCCATACTCACACACTCTCACACACACTGCCCTATACTCACAAACCCTCACACAAACAGCCCTACACTCACATAGTCACACACACACACTCTCACACACACTGCCCTATACTCACAAACCCTCACACAAACAGCCCTACACTCACATACTCACACACACACACTCTCACACACACTGCCCTATACTCATATTCTCTCACACACACTGCCCTACACTCAAACACTCTCCTACACACACTGCCCGGTGCTCACACACACTGCCCTATACTCACTTGCACTCTCACACACACTGCCCTATACTCACGCACTCTCACATGCACTGCCCTATGCTCACACACACTCACACACACTGCCCTACTCACACATTCTCTCACACACACAGCCCTTTACTCACACACACTCTCACACACAATGCCCTACACTCACGCATACTCTCACACACACACAGCCCTAATCACACACACTCTCACACACACTGCCCTATACCCACACACTCTCACACACACACAGCCATACACTCACACACACACACACACACTGCCCTATATTCACATACTCGCTCACACACACTGCCCTACACTCACACACACTGACCTATACTCATGCATTCTCACACACACTACCCTATACTCACGCACTCTCACATGCACTGCCCTATACTCACACATACTCTCACATATACTGCCCTATACTCACACACTCTTTCACACAAACTGCCCTGTGCTCACACACACTGCCCTATACTCATAAGCTCTCACACACTGCCCAACACTCAACACACTGCCCTATACTCACACACTCTCACACACACACTCTCACATACACTGCCCTATACTTACACACTCTCTCACACAGACTGCCCTATACTCACGCACTCTCACACGCACTGCCCTATACTCACACATACTCTCACATATACTGCCCTATACTCACACATTCTCTCACACACACTGCCCTGCGCTGACACACTCACTCACACACTGCCCTAAGCTCACACACACTGCCCTACACTCACACACACTGCCCTATACTCACACACTCTCACACACACTGCCCTAAGCTCACACACACTGCCCTATACTCACGCACTGCCCTATACTCATACACACTCGCACACACTGCCCTACTCACACATACTCGCACATACACTGCCCTATACTCACACACTCTCTCACACACACTGCCCTACTCACACACACTCTCACACACACTGCCCTATACTCACGCACTGCCCTATACTCATACACACTCGCACACACTGCTCTACTCACATATACTCTCACATACACTGCCCTATACTCACACACTCTCTCACACACACAGCCCTATACTCACACACTCTCTCACACACACTGCCCTACACTCACATACTCACACACACACTCTCACACACACTGCCCTATACTCATGCTCTCTCACACACACTGCCCTGCACTCACACACTCTCTTACACACACTGCCCTGCGCTCACACACACTGCCCTATAATCACAGAGTCTCACACACACTCTCCTACACTCACATACACTGCCCTATACTCACACACTCTCACACACACTGCCTTATGCGCACACTCTCACACACACTGCCCTATACTCACACACTCTCATACACACAGCCCTGTACTCACACACACTGCCCTATACTCACAAACTCTCTTACACACACTGCCCTGTGCTCACACACTCGCTCACACACACTGCCCTACACTCACACGCTGTCTCACACACACAGCCCTAAACACACACTCTCTCACACACTCTGCCCTATACCCACCCTCTCTCACACACACACAGCCCTACATTCACACACACACACACACACTACCCTATACTCACACACTCCCTCATACACACTGCCCTATGCTCACACACACTGCCCTATGCTCACACGCACTCACACACACTGCCCAACACTCACACACACTGCCTATACTCACACACTCTCACACACACTTCCCTATACTCACTTGCACTCTCACACACACTGCCCTATACTCACGCAGTCTCACATGCACTGCCCTATGCTCACACATACTCACACACACTGCCCCACTCACACATTCTCTCACACACACTGCCCTATACTCACGCACTCTCACATGCACTGCCCTATGCTCACACACACTCACACACACTGCCCTACTCACACATTCTCTCACACACACAGCCCTATACTCACACACACTCTCACACACAATGCCCTACACTCACGCATACTCTCACACACACACACAGCCCTAATCACACACACTCTCACACACACTGCCCTATACCCACACACTCTCACACACACACAGCCATACACTCACACACACACACACTCACTGCCCTATATTCACATACTCACTCACACACACTGCCCTACACTCACACACATTGACCTATACTCATGCATTCTCACACACACTACCCTATACTCACGCACTCTCACACGCACTGCCCTATACTCACACATACTCTCACATATACTGCCCTATACTCACACACTCTTTCACACAAACTGCCCTGTGCTCACACACACTGCCCTATACTCATAAGCTCTCACACACTGCCCAACACTCAACACACTGCCCTATACTCACACACTCTCACACACACACTCTCACATACACTGCCCTATACTCACACACTCTCTCACACAGACTGCCCTATAATCACGCACTCTCACACACACTGCCCTATACTCACACATACTCTCACATATACTGCCCTATACTCACACATTCTCTCACACACACTGCCCTGCGCTGACACACTCTCACTCACACACTGCCCTACTCACACACATTCTCACACACACTGCCCTACACTCACACACACTGCCCTATACTCACACACTCTCACACACACTGCCCTAAGCTCACACACACTGCCCTATACTCACGCACTGCCCTATACTCATACACACTCGCACACACTGCCCTACTCACACATACTCGCACATACACTGCCCTATACTCACACACTCTCTCACACACACTGCCCTACTCACACATAGTCTCACACACATTGCTCTACACTCACACTGTCTCACACACACTGCCCGACGCTGACACACTCTCACACACACACTGCCCAATTCACACACACTCTCTCACACATGTTGCCATACTCACACACTCTCACACACACTGCCCTATACTCACAAACCCTCACACAAACAGCCCTACACTCACATAGTCACACACACACACACTCTCACACACACTGCTCACACACTCGCTCACACACACTGCCCTACACTCACACGCTGTCTCACACACACAGCCCTAAACACACACTCTCTCACACACTCTGCCCTATACCCACCCTCTCTCACACACACACAGCCCTACATTCACACACACACACACACACTACCCTATACTCACACACTCCCTCATACACACTGCCCTATGCTCACACACACTGCCCTATGCTCACACGCACTCACACACACTGCCCAACACTCACACACACTGCCTATACTCACACACTCTCACACACACTTCCCTATACTCACTTGCACTCTCACACACACTGCCCTATACTCACGCAGTCTCACATGCACTGCCCTATGCTCACACATACTCACACACACTGCCCCACTCACACATTCTCTCACACACACTGCCCTATACTCACGCACTCTCACATGCACTGCCCTATGCTCACACACACTCACACACACTGCCCTACTCACACATTCTCTCACACACACAGCCCTATACTCACACACACTCTCACACACAATGCCCTACACTCACGCATACTCTCACACACACACACAGCCCTAATCACACACACTCTCACACACACTGCCCTATACCCACACACTCTCACACACACACAGCCATACACTCACACACACACACACTCACTGCCCTATATTCACATACTCACTCACACACACTGCCCTACACTCACACACATTGACCTATACTCATGCATTCTCACACACACTACCCTATACTCACGCACTCTCACACGCACTGCCCTATACTCACACATACTCTCACATATACTGCCCTATACTCACACACTCTTTCACACAAACTGCCCTGTGCTCACACACACTGCCCTATACTCATAAGCTCTCACACACTGCCCAACACTCAACACACTGCCCTATACTCACACACTCTCACACACACACTCTCACATACACTGCCCTATACTCACACACTCTCTCACACAGACTGCCCTATAATCACGCACTCTCACACACACTGCCCTATACTCACACATACTCTCACATATACTGCCCTATACTCACACATTCTCTCACACACACTGCCCTGCGCTGACACACTCTCACTCACACACTGCCCTACTCACACACATTCTCACACACACTGCCCTACACTCACACACACTGCCCTATACTCACACACTCTCACACACACTGCCCTAAGCTCACACACACTGCCCTATACTCACGCACTGCCCTATACTCATACACACTCGCACACACTGCCCTACTCACACATACTCGCACATACACTGCCCTATACTCACACACTCTCTCACACACACTGCCCTACTCACACATAGTCTCACACACATTGCTCTACACTCACACTGTCTCACACACACTGCCCGACGCTGACACACTCTCACACACACACTGCCCAATTCACACATACTCTCTCACACATGTTGCCATACTCACACACTCTCACACACACTGCCCTATACTCACAAACCCTCACACAAACAGCCCTACACTCACATAGTCACACACACACACTCTCACACACACTGCCCTATACTCACAAACCCTCACACAAACAGCCCTACACTCACATAGTCACACACACACACTCTCACACACACTGCCCTATACTCATATTCTCTCACACACACTGCCCTACACTCAAACACTCTCCTACACACACTGCCCTGTGCTCACACACACTGCCCTATACTCAGACACTATCACACACACAGCCCTGCACTCACACACACTGCCCTATACTCACACACACACTGCCCTACACTCACACACTCTCTTACACACACTGCCCTGTGCTCACACACACTGCCCTATACTCTCACACTCTCGCGCACACTGCCCTATACTCACACATTCTCTCACACACACTGCCCTGCGCTGACACACTCTCACTCACACACTGCCCTACTCACACACATTCTCACACACACTGCCCTACACTCACACACACAGCCCTATACTCACACACTCTCACACACACTGCCCTATACTCTCACACTCTCGCGCACACTGCCCTATACTCACACATTCTCTCACACACACTGCCCTGCGCTGACACACTCTCACTCACACACTGCCCTACTCACACACATTCTCACACACACTGCCCTACACTCACACACACAGCCCTATACTCACACACTCTCTCACACACACTGCCCTACTCACACATAGTCTCACACACATTGCTCTACACTCACACTGTCTCACACACACTGCCCGACGCTGACACACTCTCACACACACACTGCCCAATTCACACACACTCTCTCACACATGTTGCCATACTCACACACTCTCACACACACTGCCCTATACTCACAAACCCTCACACAAACAGCCCTACACTCACATAGTCACACACACACACTCTCACACACACTGCCCTATACTCACAAACCCTCACACAAACAGCCCTACACTCACATACTCACACACACACACTCTCACACACACTGCCCTATACTCATACTCTCTCACACACACTGCCCTACACTCAAACACTCTCCTACACACACTGCCCGGTGCTCACACACACTGCCCTATACTCACGCACTCTCACATGCACTGCCCTATGCTCACACACACTCACACACACTGCCCTACTCACACATTCTCTCACACACACAGCCCTTTACTCACACACACTCTCACACACAATGCCCTACACTCACGCATACTCTCACACACACACAGCCCTAATCACACACACTCTCACACACACTGCCCTATACCCACACACTCTCACACACACACAGCCATACACACACACACTGCCCTATATTCACATACTCGCTCACACACACTGCCCTACACTCACACACACTGACCTATACTCATGCATTCTCACACACACTACCCTATACTCACGCACTCTCACATGCACTGCCCTATGCTCACACTCTTTCACACACACTGCCCTACTCACACATTCTCTCACACACACAGCCCTTTACTCACACACACTCTCACACACAATGCCCTACACTCACGCATACTCTCACACACACACAGCCCTAATCACACACACTCTCACACACAAAGCCCTATACCCACACACTCTCACACACACACAGCCATACACTCACACACACACACACACACTGCCCTATATTCACATACTCGCTCACACACACTGCCCTACACTCACACACACTGACCTATACTCATGCATTCTCACACACACTACCCTATACTCACGCACTCTCACACGCACTGCCCTATACTCACACATACTCTCACATATACTGCCCTATACTCACACACTCTTTCACACAAACTGCCCTGTGCTCACACACACTGCCCTATACTCATAAGCTCTCACACACTGCCCAACACTCAACACACTGCCCTATACTCACACACTCTCACACACACACTCTCACATACACTGCCCTATACTTACACACTCTCTCACACAGACTGCCCTATACTCACGCACTCTCACACGCACTGCCCTATACTCACACATACTCTCACATTTACTGCCCTATACTCACACATTCTCTCACACACACTGCCCTGCGCTGACACACTCACTCACACACTGCCCTACTCACACACATTCTCACACACACTGCCCTACACTCACACACACTGCCCTATACTCACACACTCTCACACACACTGCCCTAAGCTCACACACACTGTCCTATACTCACGCACTGCCCTATACTCATACACACTCGCACACACTGCCCTACTCACACATACTCGCACATACACTGCCCTATACTCACACACTCTCTCACACACACTGCCCTACTCACACACACTCTCACACACACTGCCCTATACTCACGCACTGCCCTATACTCATACACACTCGCACACACTGCTCTACTCACATATACTCTCACATACACTGCCCTATACTCACACCCTCTCACACACACAGCCCTATACTCACACACTCTCTCACACACACAGCCCTATACTCACACACTCTCTCACACACACTGCCCTACACTCACATACTCACACACACACTCTCACACACACTGCCCTATACTCATGCTCTCTCACACACACTGCCCTGCACTCACACACTCTCTTACACACACTGCCCTGTGCTCACACACACTGCCCTATACTCACAGAGTCTCACACACACTCTCCTACACTCACATACACTGCCCTATACTCACACACTCTCACACACACTGCCTTATGCGCACACTCTCACACACACTGCCCTATACTCACACACTCTCATACACACAGCCCTGTACTCACACACACTGCCCTATACTCACAAACTCTCTTACACACACTGCCCTGTGCTCACACACTCGCTCACACACACTGCCCTACACTCACACGCTGTCTCACACACACAGCCCTAAACACACACTCTCTCACACACTCTGCCCTATACCCACCCTCTCTCACACACACACAGCCCTACATTCACACACACACACACACACTACCCTATACTCACACACTCCCTCATACACACTGCCCTATGCTCACACACACTGCCCTATGCTCACACGCACTCACACACACTGCCCAACACTCACACACACTGCCTATACTCACACACTCTCACACACACTTCCCTATACTCACTTGCACTCTCACACACACTGCCCTATACTCACGCAGTCTCACATGCACTGCCCTATGCTCACACATACTCACACACACTGCCCCACTCACACATTCTCTCACACACACTGCCCTATACTCACGCACTCTCACATGCACTGCCCTATGCTCACACACACTCACACACACTGCCCTACTCACACATTCTCTCACACACACAGCCCTATACTCACACACACTCTCACACACAATGCCCTACACTCACGCATACTCTCACACACACACACAGCCCTAATCACACACACTCTCACACACACTGCCCTATACCCACACACTCTCACACACACACAGCCATACACTCACACACACACACACTCACTGCCCTATATTCACATACTCACTCACACACACTGCCCTACACTCACACACATTGACCTATACTCATGCATTCTCACACACACTACCCTATACTCACGCACTCTCACACGCACTGCCCTATACTCACACATACTCTCACATATACTGCCCTATACTCACACACTCTTTCACACAAACTGCCCTGTGCTCACACACACTGCCCTATACTCATAAGCTCTCACACACTGCCCAACACTCAACACACTGCCCTATACTCACACACTCTCACACACACACTCTCACATACACTGCCCTATACTCACACACTCTCTCACACAGACTGCCCTATAATCATGCACTCTCACACGCACTGCCCTATACTCACACATACTCTCACATATACTGCCCTATACTCACACATTCTCTCACACACACTGCCCTGCGCTGACACACTCTCACTCACACACTGCCCTACCCACACACATTCTCACACACACTGCCCTACACTCACACACACTGCCCTATACTCACACACTCTCACACACACTGCCCTAAGCTCACACACACTGCCCTATACTCACGCACTGCCCTATACTCATACACACTCGCACACACTGCCCTACTCACACATACTCGCACATACACTGCCCTATACTCACACACTCTCTCACACACACTGCCCTACTCACACATAGTCTCACACACATTGCTCTACACTCACACTGTCTCACACACACTGCCCGACGCTGACACACTCTCACACACACACTGCCCAATTCACACACACTCTCTCACACATGTTGCCATACTCACACACTCTCACACACACTGCCCTATACTCACAAACCCTCACACAAACAGCCCTACACTCACATAGTCACACACACACACTCTCACACACACTGCCCTATACTCATATTCTCTCACACACACTGCCCTGTGCTCACACACACTGCCCTATACTCAGACACTATCACACACACAGCCCTGCACTCACACACACTGCCCTATACTCACACACACACTGCCCTACACTCACACACTCTCTTACACACACTGCCCTGTGCTCACACACACTGCCCTATACTCTCACACTCTCGCGCACACTGCCCTATACTCACACATTCTCTCACACACACTGCCCTGCGCTGACACACTCTCACTCACACACTGCCCTACTCACACACATTCTCACACACACTGCCCTACACTCACACACACAGCCCTATACTCACACACTCTCACACACACTGCCCTATACTCACACACTCTCTCACACATGTTGCCCTACTCACACACTCTCTCACACACTGCCCTATACTCACACACTCTTTCACACACACTGCTCCACACTCACATACTCACACACACTGCCCTATACTCATGCTCTCTCACACACACTGCCCTGCACTTACACACTCTCTTACACACACAGCCCTAAGCTCACACACACTGCCCTATACTCACAGAGTCTCACACACACTCTCCTACACTCACATACACTGCCCTACACTCACACACTCTCACACACACTGCCGTATGCGCACACTCTCACACACACTGCCCTATACTCACACACTCTCATACACACAGCCCTATACTCACAACACTGCCCTATACTCACAAACTCTCTTACACACACTGCCCTGTGCTCACACACTCTCTCACACACACTGCCCTACACTCACACGCTGTCTCACACACACAGCCCTAAACACACACACTCTCACACACTCTGCCCTATACCCACCCTCTCTCACACACACAGCCCTACATTCACACACACACTACCCTATACTCACACACTCCCTCATACACACTGCCCTATGCTCACACACACTGCCCTATGCTCACACGCAATCACACACACTGCCCAACACTCACACACACTGCCTATACTCACACACTCTCACACACACTTCCCTATACTCACTTGCACTCTCACACACACTGCCCTATACTCACGCACTCTCACATGCACTGCCCTATGCTCACACATACTCACACACACTGCCCTACTCAAACATTCTCTCACACACACTGCCCTATACTCACGCACTCTCACATGCACTGCCCTATGCTCACACACACTCACACACACTGCCCTACTCACACATTCTCTCACACACACAGCCCTATACTCACACACACTCTCA
Organism: Chiloscyllium plagiosum; assembly: GCF_037043375.1. Lineage (NCBI taxonomy): Eukaryota > Metazoa > Chordata > Chondrichthyes > Orectolobiformes > Hemiscylliidae > Chiloscyllium > Chiloscyllium plagiosum. The sequence continues at coordinate 48,773,169 of NW_028270168.1, forward strand.
CACACAATGCCCTACACTCACGCATACTCTCACACACACACACAGCCCTTATCACACACACTCTCACACACACTGCCCTATACCCACACACTCTCACACACACACAGCCATACACTCACACACACACACACACACACTGCCCTATATTCACATACTCACTCACACACACTGCCCTACACTCACACACATTGACCTATACTCATGCATTCTCACACACACTACCCTATACTCACGCACTCTCACACGCACTGCCCTATACTCACACATACTCTCACATATACTGCCCTATACTCACACACTCTTTCACACAAACTGCCCTATGCTCACACACACTGCCCTATACTCATAAGCTCTCACACACTGCCCAACACTCAACACACTGCCCTATACTCACACACTCTCACACACACACTCTCACATACACTGCCCTATACTCACACACTCTCTCACACAGACAGCCCTATACTCACGCACTCTCACACGCACTGCCCTATACTCACACATACTCTCACATATACTGCCCTATACTCACACATTCTCTCACACACACTGCCCTGCGCTGACACACTCTCACTCACACACTGCCCTACTCACACACATTCTCACACACACTGCCCTACACTCACACACACTGCCCTATACTTACACACTCTCACACACACTGCCCTAAGCTCACACACACTGCCCTATATTCACGCACTCTCTCACACACACTGCCCTATACTCATGCTCTCTCACACACACTGCCCTGCACTCACACACTCTCTTACACACACAGCCCTAAGCTCACACTCACTGCCCTATACTCAGGCACTCTCTCACACACACTGCCCTGTACTCACACACACTGCTCTACTCACATATACTCTCACATACACTGCCCTATACTCACACACCCTCTCACACACACAGCCCTATACTCACACACACTCTCACACACACTGCCCTACACTCACACACTCTCTCACACACACAGCCCTAATCACACACTCTGCCCTACACCCACCCTCTCTCTCACACACACAGCCCTATGCTCACACACACACACTGCCCTGTGCTCACACACTCTGCCCTATGCTCACACGCACTCACACACACTGCCCAACACTCACACACACAGCCCTATACTCACACACTCTCACACACACTGCCCTACACTCACATACTCACACACACACTCTCACACACACTGCCCTATACTCATGCTCTCTCACACACACTGCCCTATACTCACACACTCTCTTACACACACTGCCCTGTGCTCACACACACTGCCCTATACTCACACACACTCACACACACAGCCCTACACTCACACACACTGCCCTATACACACACACTCTCTCACACACACTGCCCTGCGCTGACACACTCTCACTCACACACTGCCCTACTCACACACACTCTCACACACACTGCCCTACACTCACACACACTGCCCTATACTCACACACTCTCATACACACTGCCCTATACTCACACACTCTCACACACCCAGCCCTACACTCACATACTCATATAGACACACTTTCAACACACTGCCCTATACTCATGCTCTCTCACACACACTGCCCTGTGCTCACACACACTGCCCTATACTCACAGTCTCACACACACTGCCCTATACTCACACACTCTCACACACACTGCCGTATGCTCACACTCTCACACACACTGCCCTATACTCACACACACTGCCCTACTCACACATACTCTCATATACACTGCCCTATACTCACACACTCACTCACACACACTGCCCTAATCACACATATTCTCACACACACAGCCCTATACTCACACACTCTCTCACACACACAGCCCTATACTCACACACACTCTCACACACACTGCCCTACACTCACACACTCTCTCACACACACAGCCCTAATCACACACTCTGCCCTACACCCACCCTCTCTCTCACACACACAGCCCTACGCTCACACACACACACACTGCCCTATACTCACACACTCCCTCACACACACTGCCCTGTGCTCACACACTCTGCCCTATGCTCACACGCACTCACACACACTGCCCAACACTCACACACGCTGCCTATACTCACACACTCTCAAACACAGCCCTATACTCACATACTCACATACACACAGCCCTATACTCACTTGCACTCTCACACACACTGCCTTATACCCACGCACTCTCACATGCACTGCCCTATGCTCACACACACTCTCACACACACTGCCCTACACTCACGCATACTCTCACATACACACAGCCCTAATTACACACACTCCCCTATACCCACACACTCTCACACACACACACAGCCATACACTCACACACACACACACACTGCCCTATACTCACACACACTGCCCTATACTCACACACACTGCCCTATACACACACACACTGCCCAATACTCACGCACATTAACACACACTGCCCTCCTCACACATACTCTCACATACACTGCCCTATACTCACACACTCTCTCACACACACTGCCCTATACTCACACACTCTCACACACACTGCCCTATACAGACACACTCTCTCACACACACAGCCCTAATCACACACACTCTCACACACACTGCCCTATAACCACACACTCTCTCTCACACACTGCCCTGTGCTCACAATCACTGCCCTATACTCACACATTCTCTCACACACACTGCCCTACACTCACACACACAGCCCTATCCTCACACACTCTCACACACACATAGCCCTACTCACACACACTCTCACACACACTGCCCTACACTCACGCATACTCTCACACACACAGCCCTAATCACACACACTCTCAGACACACTGCCCTATACCCACACACTCTCACTCACACACAGCCATACACTCACACACACACTGCCCTATACTCACACACTCTCTCACACACACTGCCCTGTGCTCACACACACTGCCCTACACTCATACACACTGCCCTCTACTCACACACTCTCACACACACTGCCCTATACTCACATAATCTCATACACACAGCTCTATACTCACACACACTGCCCAATACTCACGCACACTAACACACACTGCCCTACTCACACATACTCTCACATACACTGCCTTATACTCACACACTCTCTCACACACACTGCCCTATTCACACATACTCTCACACACACAGCTCTAAACTCACACACTCTCTCACACACACTGCTCTACACTCACACACTCTCTCACACACACAGCCCTAATCACACACACTCTCACACACACTGCCCTATACCCACACTCTCTCACACACATTGCCCTACACACACACATACTCTCACACACATGCCCCTACACTCACACACACACTGCCCTATACTCACAATCACTGCCCTATATTGACACTCTCTCACACACACTGCCGTACACTCACACACACTGCCCTACTCACACATACTCACACACACAGCCCTATACTCACACATTCTCTCATGCACACTGCCCAATACTCTCACACACACTGCCCTACACTCACACACACAGCCCTATCCTCACACACTCTCACACACACATAGCCCCACTCACACATACTCTCACACACACAGCCCTATACTCACACACTCTCTCACACACACAGTCCTAATCACACACACTCTCACTCACACTGCCCTATACCCACACACTCTCACACACACACAGCTCGACACTCACACATACACACAGCCCTATACTCACACACTCTCTCACACACACTGCCCTGTGCTCACACACATTGCCCTATACTCACACTCTCTCACACAAACTACACTACATTCACACACTCTCTCACACACACTGCCTTGTGCTCACACACACTGCCCTATGCTCAGACTCTCACACTCACACTGCCGTATGCTCACACTCTCACACACACTGCCCTACACTCACACACTCTCTCACGCCCACTGCCCTATACTCACACACACTCTTACACACACTGCCCTGTGCTCACACACACTGCCCTATACTCACACACTCTCACACACACAGCCCTACACTCATGCACACTGCCCTATACTCACACACTCTCACACACACTGCCCTGCGCTGACACACTCTCACTCACACACTACCCTACTCACACACACTCTCACACACACTGCCCTACACTCACACACACTGCCCTATACTCACACACTCTCTCACACACTGCCCTATACTCACACACTCTCACACACCCAGCCCTACACTCACATACTCACACAGACACACTTTCACACACACTGCCCTATACTCATGCTCTCTCACACACACTGCCCTACATTCACACACACCCTCTTACACACACTGCCCTGTGCTCACACACACTGCCCTATACTCACAGTCTCACGCACACTGCCCTATACTCACACACTCTCACACACACTGCTGTATGCTCACACACACTGCCCTATACTCACAGTCTCACGCACACTGCCCTATACTCATGCTCTCTCACACACACTGCCCTACATTCACACACACCCTCTTACACACACTGCCCTGTGCTCACACACACTGCCCTATACTCACAGTCTCACGCACACTGCCCTATATTCACACACTCTCACACACACTGCTGTATGCTCACACTCTCACACTCACTGCCCTATACTCACACACACTTCCCTACTCACACATACTCTCACATACATTGCCCTATACTCACACATCCACTCACACGCTCTGCCCTAACCACACATATTCTCACACACACAGCCCTATACTCACACACTCTCTCACACACACAGCCCTATACTCACATATACTCTCTCACACACTGCCCTACACTCACACACTCTCACACACACAGCCCTAATCACACACTCTCTCACACACTCTGCCCTATACCCACCCTCTCTCTCACACATACAGCCCTACACTCACACAAACACACTGCCCTATACTCACACGCTCCCTCACACACACTGCCCTGTGCTCACACACACTGCCCAATGCTCACACGCACTCACACACTGCCCAAAACTCACACACACTGCCTATATTCACACACTCTCACACACACTGCCCTATACTCACACACTCTCATACACACAGCCCTATACTCACTTGCATTCTCACTAACACTGCCCTATACTCACGCACTCTCACATGCACTGCCCTATGCTCACACACACTCACACACACAGCCCTATACTCACACACTCTCTCACACACACAACCCTATACTCACACACACTCTCACACACACAGCCCTACACTCACACACTGTCTCGCACACACAGCCCTAATCACACACTCTCTCACACACTCTGCCCTATACCCACCCTCTCTCACACACACACAGCCCTACACTCTCACACACACTGCCCTATACTCACACACTCCCTCACACACACAGCCCTATACTCACACAAACACACTGCCCTATACTCACACACTCCCTCACACACACTGCCCTGTGCTCACACACACTGCCCTATACTCACACACACTCACACACACTGCCCAACACTCACACACACTGCCTATACTCTCACACTCTCAAACACAGCCCTATACTCACACACTTTCATACACACAGCCCTATACTTACTTGCACTCTCACACACACTGCCCTATACTCACACACTCTCACATGCACTGCCCTATGCTCACACACACTCACACACACTGCCCAACACTCACACACACTGCCTATACTCTCACACTCTCAAACACAGCCCTATACTCACACACTTTCATACACACAGCCCTATACTTACTTGCACTCTCACACACACTGCCCTATACTCACACACTCTCACATGCACTGCCCTATGCTCACACACACTCACACACATTGCCCTACTCACACACTCTCTCACATACACTGCCCTATACTCACACACACTGACCTACTCACACATACTCTCACACACACAGCCCTTTACTCACACACACTCTCACACACACACACAGCCATACATTCACACACACACACACACACACTGCCCTATACTCACACACTCTCTCACACACACTGCCCTGTGCTCACACACACTGCCCTATACTCACACACTCTCACACGCACTGCCGTATACTCACACACTCTCATACACACAGCCCTATACTCACACACACACTGCCCAATACTCATGCACACTAACACACACTGCCCTACTCCACATACTCTCACACACACTGCCTTATACTCACACACTCTCTCACACACACAACCCTAATCACACACACTCTCACACACACTGCCCTATACCCACACACTCTCTCACACACACTGCCCTACTCACACATACTCTCACACACGTACCCCTACACTCACACACATACTGCCCTATACTCACACACACTCTCACACACACTGCCATGTGCTCACACTCACTGTCCTATACTCACACTCTCTCACACACACTGCTGTACACTCACACACACTGCCCTACTCACACATACTCTCACACACACAGCCCTATACTCACACATTCTCTCACACACACTGCCCTACACTCACACACACAGCCCTATCCTCACACACTCTCACACACACATAGCCCTACTCACACATACTCTCACACACACAGCCCTATACTCACACACTCTCTCACACACACTGCCCTGTGCTCACACACATTGCCCTATACTCACACTCTCTCACACAAACTGCACTACATTCACACACTCTCTCACACACACTGCCCTGTGCTCACACACACTGCCCTATACTCAGACTCTCACACTCACACTGCCGTATGCTCACACTCTCACACACACTGCCCTACACTCACACACTCTCTCACGCACACTGCCCTATACTCACACACACTCTCACACACACTGCCCTACACTCACAAACTCTCACACACACATAGCCTTACTCACACATACTCTCACACACATAGTCCTATACTCACACACTCTCTCACACACACAGCCCAAATCACACACACTCTCACACACACTGCCCTATACCCACACACTCTCATACGCACAGTCCTATATTCACACACTCTCACAAACACACTGCCCTAGACTCACGCACTCTCACAGGCTGCCCTACACTCGCATACGCTCACACACACACTGCCCTTTCACACACTACCCTACGTTCACACACACTGCCCTATTTTCACACACTGCCCTATACTCACACAGACTGAACTACACTGCCACACTCTCTTGCACACACTACCCAACACTCATGCTCTCTCTAATATAGACTTGCCCTACATTCACACACTCTCACATACACTGCCCTACACTTGCACACTCTCTCATACACACTATCCTAAACTGACACACTTTCTCAAACACACACTGCCCTACACTGACACACTCTCTCACACACACTACCCTATACACACACGCTCTCACACACACACACTGTCCTATACTCACACACTATCTCTCACACACTGCCCTACACTCACGCACACTGCCCTGCACTGGCACTCTCTCATACAAACTGCCCAATACCCACACACTCACACACACACACTGCCCTATACTCACACTATCTCTCACACACTGCCCTATACTCACACACTCGCACACACAAACCCCCACACTCACACACTCTCACACACACACAACCCTACACTCACACACTCTCTCACACACACTGCTCTATACCCACGCACTCACACACACACTGCCCTATACTCACACTATCTCTTACACACTGCCCTATACGCACACACTCGCGCACACAAACCCCCACACTCACACACTCTCTCACACACACAACCCTACACTCACACACTCTCTCACACACACTGCCCTATACCCACGGACTCACACACACTGCCCTATGCTCACACACTATCTCTCACACACTGCCCTACACTCATACACACTGCCCTACACTCACACACTCTCTCATACACACAGCCCTATACCTACACATTTGCACACACAAACCCCCACACTCACACACTCTCCCACACACACTGCCCTACACTCACACTCTCACACACACACTCCCCTACACTCACATACTCTCACACACACAGTCCTATATTCACACTCTCACACACACATTACCCTGCACTCACACACACTGCCCTACACTCATACATTCTCGCATACACACTGCCCTATACCCACACAGACTGTCCTACAACCGAGCGCTCTCTCACACACACTGTCCTGTGCTCACACACTCTCCCACATCTTGCCTATACTCACTCAGACTGAATTACACTCTCACACTCTCTTGCACACACTACCCAACACTCACACTCTCTCACACACACTGTCCGACATTCACACACACTGCCCTACACTCACACACTCTCACACACACATTGCCCTACACTCAAACACACCGCCCTATACTCACAGTCTCACACACACTGCCCTACACTGTCACACACACACTGCCCTATACTCGCACACACTGCCCTACACTCACACACACTGCCCTACACTCACACACACTACCCTATACTCACAAAACCTCTCACACACACTGCCCTATACTCACACACTCTCACGCACACACTGCCCTATACTCATACACTATCCCTCACACACTGCCCCTACACTGACACACTCTCTCATACACACTGCCCTATACCCACACACACGCACACACAAACCCCCACACTCACACACTCTCTCACAGACACTGCCCTACACACACATTCTCACACACTGCCCTACCCTCACATACTCTCTCACACACAGTCCTATATTCACACACTCTCTCACACACACTGCCCTACACTCACACACTCTCACACACACACTGCCCTACACTCACACACTCTCACATACACACTGCCCTATACCCACACAGACTGTTCTACAACCGAGCACTCTCTCACACACACTGTCCTACACTCACACAGTCTCACACACACACTGTCCTACACTCACACACTCTCACACACACACTGCCCTACACTCATACATTCTCACACACACACTGCCCTATACCCACACAGACTGTCCTACAACTGAGCGCTCTCTCACATACTGTCCTGTGCTCACACACTCTCCCACTCCCTGCCTATACTCACACAGACTGAATTACACTCCCTCCCTCTCTAGCACACACTACCAAACACACACTGCCCTGCACACACACTGTCCGACATTCACACACACTGCCCTACACACACAGACTCTCACACACTGCCCTACACTCACACACTCACACACACACTACCCTACACTCAAACACACTGCCGTATCCTCACACACGCACACACACACTGCCCTACACTCTCACACACTGCCCTATACTCGCACACACACTGCCCTACACTCACACACACTGCCCTATACTCAAACACTCTCTCACACACACTACCCTATACTGACAGACTCTGTCACGCACACTGCCCTACACTCACACACTCTCTCATACACTGCCCTATACTCACGCACACTCTCACACACACACTGCCCTATACTGATAAACTATCCCTCACACACTGCCCCTACACTGACACACTCTCTCATACACACAGCCCTATACCCACACACACGCACACACAAATCCCCACTCTCACACACACTCTCTCACACACTGCCCTACATTCACACACTCTCACACACACACTGCCCTATACTGATAAACTATCCCTCACACACTGCCCCTACACTGACACACTCTCTCATACACACAGCCCTATACCCACACACACGCACACACAAATCCCCACTCTCACACACACTCTCTCACACACTGCCCTACATTCACACACTCTCACACACACACTGCCCTACCCTCACATACTCTCTCACACACAGTCCTATATTCACACACTCACTCACACACACTGCCCTACCCTCACATACTCTCTCACACACAGTCCTATATTCACACACTCTCACACACACACTGCCCTTTACTCACACACTCTCACACACAGTGCCCTACACTCACACACTCTCACATACACACTGCCCTATATTCACACAGACTGTTCTACAACCGAGCACTCTCTCACACACACTGCCCAATACTCACACTCTCTCTCACACACTGCCCAATACTCACACACTCTCACACACACACTACCCTACACTCACAAACACTGCCCTATTCTCACGCACTGCCTTATACTCACACAGACTGAACTACACTCCCACACTCTCTTGCACACACTACCCAACACTCATGCTCTCTCCAATATAGACTGCCCTACATTCACACACTCTCACACACACTGCCCTACACTCACGCATTCTCTCATACACACTATCCTAAACTGACACACTTTCTCAAACACACACTGCCCTGTACTGACACGTTCTCTCGCACACACTGCCCTATACACACACACTGCCCTATACTCACACACTATCTCTCACACACTGCCCTACGCTCACACACACTGCCCTGCACTGACACACTCTCTCATACACACTGCCCTACACCCACACGCTCACACACACACACTGCCCCATACTCACACACACTGCCCTATACTCACACACAATCTCTCACACACTGCCCTACACTCACATACACTGCCCTATACTCACACACTCGCACACACAAACCCTCAAACCCTCACACTCTCTCACACACACTTCCCTACACTCACACACTATCCCTCACACACTGCCCTACACTCACACACACTGCCCCACACTGACACAATCTCTCATACACACTGCCCTGTACTCACACACTCGCACGCGCAAACCCCCACACTCACACTCTCTCATGCACACTGCTCTATACCCACACACTCGCACACACAAACCCCACACTCACACACTCTCACACACACACTGTCCTACATTCACACACTCTCACACACACACTGCCCTACACTCACATACTCTCACACACAGTCCTATATTCGCACACTCTCACACACACACTGCTGTCCACTCACACACTCTCACACACACACTGCTCTACGCTCATACATTCTCACACACACACTGCCCTTACCCACACAGACTGTCGTACACCCGCACACTCTCTCACACACACTGTCCTACACTCACACACTCTTCCACTCCCTGACTATACTCACACAGACTGAACTACACTCCCACACTCTCTTGCACACACTACTCAATACTCACACTCTCTCACACACACTGTCCGACACTCACACACACTGCCCTACACTCACACACTCTCACACACTGCCCTACACTCACACACACTGCCCTACACTCACACACTCTCACACACTGCCCTACACTCACACACTCTCACACACACACTGCCCTACACTCAAACACACCACCCTATAGTCACACACGCACACACACTGCCCTACACTCAAACACACCACCCTATAGTCACACACGCACACACACTGCCCTACACTCAAACACACCACCCTATAGTCACACACGCACACACACTGCCTACACTCACACACACTGCCCAATACTCACACATTCTCACACACACACTGCCCTGTACTCACACACTCTCTCACGCACATTTCCCTACACTCAAACCCACTGCCCTATACTCACACACTCTCACATACACTGTCCTATACTCACATAAAACTGCCCTATACTCACAGACACTCTCTCTCACACACTATCCTACTCTTACGTACTCTCACACACACACAGCCCTACACTGACACACTCTCTTACTCACACTGCCCTATACTCACACAATCTCACACACACACTATCCTACACTTACACACATTGCCCTATTCTCACGCACACAGACTGAACTACACTCCCACACTCTCTTACACACACTACCCAACACTCACACACTCTCTAACATACACTGCCCTACATTCACATACTCTCATACACACTGTCCTAAACTGACACACTCTCTCACACACACTGCCCTATACTCACACACTCTCACACACACACTGCCTTGTACTCACACACTCTCTCATGCACACTGCCCTACACTGACACACTCTCATACACACACTGCCCTACACTGACACACTCTCTCACACACAATGCCCTACACCCGCACACACTGACCTATACTCACACACTCTCTCACACACTGCCCTATACTCACACACTGTCACACATACACTGCCCTGTACTCCCACACTTTCTCATGCACACTGCCCTCCACTGACACCCACTCTCACACACACACTGCCCTACACTGACACACTCTCTCACACACACTGCCCTACACCCGCACACACTGACCTATGCTCACACAGTCTCTCATACACAGTGCCCTATACTCACATACTCTCTCACACATACTGTCCCACATGCACACACCTTTTCAGACACACTGCCCTGCACTGACAATCTCTCTCACACACACTGTATCACACTCACATATTGTCTCAGATTCACTGCCCTATACTCACAAACTCTGTCACACACATAGTCCTGCACTGACACATTCTCTCACGCACAGTGCCTTACATTCATACACTATACTCGCATGATCTCTCTGACACACAACTGTCCATGCATACACACTGCCCTACACTGACACACTCTCTCACATGCCCTGACCTATATTCACACACACTGACCTATACTCACACACACTCTCAGACACACTGCCTTACAATCACACACTTTCTCACACACCCTGCTCTATACCCACACAGCTGTCCTACACTCGCACACTCTCACACACACTGTCCTGTGCTCACACACTCTCTCACAGATACTGTCCTGCACTCCCACACTCTCTTGCACACACTGCCCAGCACTCACACTCTCTCTCACACACTACATTCATACAAACTACCTACACTGACGCACACTCTCACACACACTGCCTTACTCCCACAAAATCTCTACATGCACAACCCTGCACTGACACACTCTCTCACACACACTGCTCCACATTCACACACAGTCTCTGACATGCATTCTCACAACACACTGACAGACTTACAGATACATCCAGACACTAACATATCCAAACATGAACACACCCACACCTAAACATACTCACATACAACACACTATCAGACTGACACACCATGGCACCCACACAGTATCCCACACTTTAACACCCACGCACTGACACACCTAAACATACTCACACACTCACACACTGCCACACCCACATTGTCACAAATACATTAACACACCCAGACAAACACACACCCTAACACATTAACACACCCACACAATCACACAAACCCACTCAACCACACACTCTCAATCACACAAACACAATCGCACACACACACTCAATCACACACACACTCAATCACACACACGTGCACACAATCGCACACACACACATAACATTGCACACACACACTCAATCACACACACACAATCACACACAGACTTAATCACACACACACTCACTCAATTACACATACAAACACAATCACACACACTCACACAATCACATACACACTTAATCACACACACAATCACACACGCACTCAATCTCACACACGCACTCAATCTCACACACGCACTCAATCTCACACACACTCAATCTCACACACACACACTCAATTACACACTCACTCAATCACACACACACTTAATCACACACTCAATCACACACACTCACTCAATCACACACACACTTGATACCACACACAATCACACACACGCACTCAATCTCACACACACTCAATCTCACACACACACACTCAATTACACACATACTCAATCACACACTCAATCACATATACACTCAATCACACACACCTTCAATTACACACACTCACTCAATCACACACTCACTCAATCACACACTCACTCAATCACACACACACCTTCAATTACACACACTCACTCAATCACACATACACTTAATCACACACTCAATCACACACACTCACTCAATCACACACACACTTGATACCACACACAATCACACACACGCACTCAATCTCACACACACTCAATCTCACACACACACACTCAATTACACACATACTCAATCACACACTCAATCACATATACACTCAATCACACACACCTTCAATTACACACACTCACTCAATCACACACTCACTCAATCACACACTCACTCAATCACACACACTCAATCACACACACAGTCACTCAATCACACACACTCACTCAATCACACATACACTTAATCACACACTCAATCACACACACTCACTCAATCACACACACACTTGATACCACACACAATCACACACACACACTCAATCTCACACACACACTTAATCACACACTCAATCACACACACACTCAATCACACACATACTCAATCACACACTCACTCAATCACACACTCACTCAATCACACACACTCAATCACACACACACTCACTCAATCACACACACTCACAATCACACATACACTTAATCACACACTCAATCACACACACTCACTCAATCACACACACACTTGATACCACACACAATCACACACACACACTCAATCTCACACACACACCCAATCGCACACACAATCAATCACACACGCACTCAATCACACAGTCCCTCAATTACACACTCACTCAATCGTACACACACTCAATCACACACATACTCAATCACACTCACTCAATCACACATTCACTCAAGCACACACACTTACTCAATCACACACACTCAATCACACACACACTCACTCAATCACACACACTCACTCAATCACACACTCACTCAATCACACACACTCAATCACACACACACACTCAATCACACACACACTCACTCAATCACACACACTCACTCAATCACACATACACTTAATCACACACTCAATCACACACACTCACTCAATCACACACACACTTCATACCACACACAATCACACACACACACTCCATCTCACACACACACTCAATCTCATACACACACAAACTCACACACTCACCCAATCACACACACAATCAATCACACAAAACACACTCAATCACACACACTCACTCAATTACACACACTCACTCAATCACACACACACTCAATCACACACATGCACTCAATCACACACTCACTCAATTACACACTCACTCAATCATGCACACACTCAATCACACACACTCAATCACACTCACTCAATCACACATTCACTCAAGCACACACACTCACTCAATCACACACACTCAATCACACACACTCACTCAATCACACGCATACTTAATACCACACACAATCACACACTCACACTCAATCTCACACACACACTCAATCTCACACACACACACACTCACACACTCACCCAATCACATACACAATCAATCACACACACACTCAATCACACACACTCACTCAATTACACACACTCACTCAATCACACACACACTCAATCACAAACACACACTCAATCACACACACACACTCAATCACACACATGCACTCAATCACACACTCACTCAATTACACACTCACTCAATCATGCACACACTCAATCACACACATACTCAATCACACTCACTCAATCACACATTCACTCAAGCACACACACTCACTCAATCACACTCACTCAATCACACACACTCAATCACACACACACTCAATCACACACACTCACTCAATCACACACAATCAATCACACTCACACTCAATCACACACATACTCAATCACACTCACTCAATCACACATTCACTCAAGCACACACACTCACTCAATCACACTCACTCAATCACACACACTCAATCACACACACACTCAATCACACACACACACTCAATCACACACACACTCAATCACACAAACACACTCAATCACACACAATCAATCACACTCACACTCAATCACACACATACTCAATCACACTCACTCAATCACACATTCACTCAAGCACACACACTCACTCAATCACACTCACTCAATCACACACACTCAATCACACACACACTCAATCACACACACTCACTCAATCACACACATACTCAATCAATCACATACACACTCAATCACACACACTCAATCACACACGCACTCAAACACACACACACACACACACTCAATAACACACACACTCAATCACACACACACTCAATCACACAAACACACTCAATCACACACAATCAATCACACTCACACTCAATCACACACACACACTCAATCACACACACTCAATCACAGACACTCACTCAATCACACACACACTTAATACCACACACTCACTCAATTACACACATACTCAATCAATCACATACACACTCAATCACACACACTCAATCACACACGCACTCAAACACACACACACACACTCAATAACACACACACACTCAATCACACACACACTCAATCACACAAACACACTCAATCACACACAATCAATCACACTCTCACTCAAGCACACACACTCACTCAATCACACACACTCAATCACACACACTCACTCAATCACACACACACTTAATACCACACACAATCACACACACACACTCAATCTCACACACTCACTCAATTACACACACTCACTCAATCACACACACACTCAATCACACACACACACTCAATCACACACATGCACTCAATCACACACTCACTCAATTACACACTCACTCAATCATGCACACACTCAATCACACACATACTCAATCACACTCACTCAATCACACATTCACTCAAGCACACACACTCACTCAATCACACTCACTCAATCACACACACTCAATCACACACACACTCAATCACACACATGCACTCAATCACACACTCACTCAATTACACACTCACTCAATCATGCACACACTCAATCACACACACTCAATCACACTCACTCAATCACACATTCACTCAAGCACACACACTCACTCAATCACACACACTCAATCACACACACTCACTCAATCACACGCATACTTAATACCACACACAATCACACACTCACACTCAATCTCACACACACACTCAATCTCACACACACACACACTCACACACTCACCCAATCACATACACAATCAATCACACACACACTCAATCACACACACTCACTCAATTACACACACTCACTCAATCACACACACACTCAATCACAAACACACACTCAATCACACACACACACTCAATCACACACATGCACTCAATCACACACTCACTCAATTACACACTCACTCAATCATGCACACACTCAATCACACACATACTCAATCACACTCACTCAATCACACATTCACTCAAGCACACACACTCACTCAATCACACTCACTCAATCACACACACTCAATCACACACACACTCAATCACACACACTCACTCAATCACACACAATCAATCACACTCACACTCAATCACACACATACTCAATCACACTCACTCAATCACACATTCACTCAAGCACACACACTCACTCAATCACACTCACTCAATCACACACACTCAATCACACACACACTCAATCACACACACACACTCAATCACACACACTCAATCACACAAACACACTCAATCACACACAATCAATCACACTCACACTCAATCACACACATACTCAATCACACTCACTCAATCACACATTCACTCAAGCACACACACTCACTCAATCACACTCACTCAATCACACACACTCAATCACACACACACTCAATCACACACACTCACTCAATCACACACATACTCAATCAATCACATACACACTCAATCACACACACTCAATCACACACGCACTCAAACACACACACACACACACACTCAATAACACACACACTCAATCACACACACACTCAATCACACAAACACACTCAATCACACACAATCAATCACACTCACACTCAATCACACACACACACTCAATCACACACACTCAATCACAGACACTCACTCAATCACACACACACTTAATACCACACACTCACTCAATTACACACATACTCAATCAATCACATACACACTCAATCACACACACTCAATCACACACGCACTCAAACACACACACACACACTCAATAACACACACACACTCAATCACACACACACTCAATCACACAAACACACTCAATCACACACAATCAATCACACTCTCACTCAAGCACACACACTCACTCAATCACACACACTCAATCACACACACTCACTCAATCACACACACACTTAATACCACACACAATCACACACACTCAATCTCACACACTCACTCAATTACACACACTCACTCAATCACACACACACTCAATCACACACACACACTCAATCACACACATGCACTCAATCACACACTCACTCAATTACACACTCACTCAATCATGCACACACTCAATCACACACATACTCAATCACACTCACTCAATCACACATTCACTCAAGCACACACACTCACTCAATCACACTCACTCAATCACACACACTCAATCACACACACACTCAATCACACACACTCACTCAATCACACACATACTCAATCAATCACATACACACTCAATCACACGCACTCAATCACACACGCACTCAAACACACACACACACACTCAATAGCACACACACACTCAATCACACACACACACTCAATCACACAAATACACTCAAATCACACGCAATCAATCACACTCACACTCAATCACACACACACACTCAATCACACTCACTCACTCAATTACACACACTCACTCAATCACACACACACTCAATCACACACTCACTCAATCACACACACACACTCAATTACACATATACTCAATCATACACTCACTCAATCTCACACACTCACTCAATTACACACACTCACTCAATCACACACTCACTCAATCACACTCACTCAATCACACACACTCAATCACACACACACTCAATCACACACACTCACTCAATCACAGACATACTCAATCAATCACATACACACTCAATCACACGCACTCAATCACACACGCACTCAAACACACACACACACACTCAATAGCACACACACACTCAATCACACACACACACTCAATCACACAAATACACTCAAATCACACACAATCAATCACACTCACACTCAATCACACACACACACTCAATCACACACACTCACTCAATTACACACACTCACTCAATCACACACACACTCAATCACACACACTCACTCAATCACACACACACTCAATTACACATATACTCAATCATACACTCACTCAATCTCACACACTCACTCAATCACACATACTCAATCACGCATACACTCAATCACACATACTCAATCACACGCTTACTCAATCACACTCACACACTCAATCACACACACACACTCACTATCGCACACACACACCGTCATAAATGGGAGCCAAGAATATGGCCTCTGATGGGTCACACTCTTGCAATTGCCTTGAAACTGAACCCTCCCCCAAACCCCTAGAAACACTGGCTCCATTTTGCACGATGGCCCCTTTTGCTAGCAACGGAAAGAGCAATGTGACCTCCAGCCCCTGGATTTCTTGAAGAGTAGGCCCCAACCCCATGACCTTTAGCACCCAGAAGCGAGCAGCCTCTGATCAGCCTTCAAGCAAACTGGGATGTAATGGTCAAGGCTTATGATAGGCTTAGAAACTCGCTGGTTGATTTTTGTGTGATCCAATCAGCTGTCTTGGTGGCTGGGAAGGCAAAATGGTCAAAATCTGACAGCTGCATGCCCACAATGAGCCTGAGTAATGGATAATCTTGGCTATAGTGCCCCTTGCACACATGTTTCATCTGTACAGTTAGACACCGTGGGGGTGACACCGTCGCTCAGTGGTTAGCCCTACAGCTTCACAGCGCCAGGAACCCCACTTTGATTCCACTCTTGGGCAACTGACTGTGTGGAGTTTTCACATTCTCTCTGTGTCTGCGTGGGTTTCCTCTGGGTGCTCCGGTTTCCTCCTACAATCCAAAGATGTGCAGGTCAGGTGAATTGGCCATGCTAAATTGCCTGTGGTGTGTAGGTTAGGTGCATTAGTCAGGGGTAAATATAGGATAATAGTGTAGGGGAATAGGTCTGGGTGGGTAACTCTTTGGAGGTTTGGTGTGGACTTGTTAGGCCGAAGTGCCTGTTTCCACACTGTAGGGATTCTATGATTCAATGATATCTCAATCTCCTTGTACTCATATGTCAGTGCAGGTCTACATACATGTACGGATGCACAAACACACATGCGCACCTCAGGTCCTATTAACTGGACACCAGAAGCCAGCCCTATCTGTTGGATTTTCACTCGAAGAGCAGGAACATTGAGTTTAGGTCCTTGACAACAACCATCCTCTAACCAACAGCACAGAGGTCATATTGATTTTTATTACTTTGCTTACAAATAAGTCTTCAGACAATTCTGAGAGATGTGCTAAGTCTTTCATTAACAAGCAAAGCTCCCCCCCCACCCCCCCAGGCAGTTTGGAGAGTAACCATGGAATTGGGACCGTTCTCCCAATGGTGCTGGGGTAATCTCAAACACAATCATGTAAAACCAGTGTACAGAGGGTTGAGAAAGCAGTCTCTGAGCATGTCAGTTCCAAAGTGAGCCATCATTAATAAGAGCTCAGGAGACCTGATTGCACTGTTACATTCTTATATCCCTTAATAATTCAGGCTTTGTGTGAGAAGTTTCCTTGAGCAGAGTCACAGATCCTGTGAGATTCCTCGGCCTACATTCCGAGTTGAGAAAACCAAACAGATGAGTGAGCATGTCAGATTTGGTGTCCTCAGGTCATTGATGAAGACAGTCCTGTTGCTGCTTTGCATTTTAACGTCTGGTTTTCTCACCACAGCAAGTGAACGTGGGTCAGAAGACAGCAAGATAAGATAGCAGGCACACAGTCACCATCACAGCTGGAGGTCACACAGAAACATTCAGGGTCCATCCTGAGGGAGAGTGAAGATCAGATAGTACCCTCAAACAGGGAGAGTAAACATCAGGTAGTAGTTGAAACTTTATTGCTGGAACAGCACAGCAGGTCAGGCAGCATCCAGGGAACAGGAGATTCGACGTTTCGGGCACAGGCCCATATATATATATGAGAAACAATGCTCACTGCCAAATAATTTTAGTCCGAGTCAAATTTTGAAGCAGTCTTTATTCATACGTTCTTGCAAGAGCGGGTGTCCAAAAAGTATATATATATATATATATATATGTATATAAAAGTATATATATATATATAAGACCGTCCACTTATGGAAAAATCAGTGCATAAATACTTGGAGTACTGTGTCCAGTTCTGGTCGCCCTATTATAGGAAAGATGTGGATGCTTTGGAGAGGGTTCAGAGGAGGTTTACCAGGATGCTGCCTGGAATGGAGAGCTTATCTTACGAAAAGAGGTTGATTGAGCTCGGACTTTTTTCATTGGAAAAAAGAAGGAAGGGGGGGATCTAATTGAGGTGTACAAGATAATGAGAGGCATAGATAGAGTTGATAGCCAGAGACTTTTTCCCAGGGCAGAAATTGTTAACACGAGGGGTCATCGTTTTAAGCTGCTTGGCGGAAAGTATAGAGGGGATGTCAGAGGCAGGTTCTTTATGCAGAGAGTTGTGAGAACATGGAATGCGTTGCCAGCAGCAGTTGTGGAAGCGAGGTCATTGGGGATATTTAAGACACTGCTGGACATGCATATGGTCACAGAAATTTGAGGGTTCGTACATTAGGTTTACCTTACATGAGGATCAATGGTCGGCATAACATCGTGGGCTGAAGGGCCTGTTCTGTGCTGTACTGTTTTATGTTCTATAAAATACAACCCCCCCTCCCACCTTCCGGCCACTCTAAAAGCAGCCAGTCCCTATGCCCCTTCGGTTCTTGGTCTGCCCTGACACACCTTTTGGCCACCTCTAGGACAGCCCGTCCTGTTTCCCCAACCACCGCGGCCCCCCCGGGATGACAGCGGTCAGGACGGCCTATCCACCTTCCAGCTTCCCTCTCTCCCATTAGCATCTTCCAGCCACCTCTGGACAGTCTGCCCCTGTACCTGCCCGGGGTGACAGCGCTGAGGATGGCCTGCGTGCCTTTCCAACTCTCGGTCTGCCCCTACGTACCATCGGGCTCCCGCCTACCCTGATGCGCCTTCCAGCCTGTGGGCTGCCGTGATCACTTGTGTCTTTTTTTCTTTTTGTTTTTCTTTCTTTTCCTTTCACCCATGGTGTGTGTGTGTGTGTAGGTGTGAGACACAAGGGGCATGAATCTTTATTCAGTTTCCACCGTCAGGAAGAAAGGAAACACCCGAGTGGCCAGTGACAAGCACTGCCCTTCACATCAAAGGGCAATGCCCTGTGATCAAACAGTGAAGGGTTTGGTCCAGGTTGAAATGCCCAATCAGCAAACTCATATTCTACAAAATCCACGTGGTTGACTTCGGTACAATCACCACACTCTCCCTGACAGGTTTTCCATTTTGTGAGTTCCTTCCAGTACTGAAGAACGGCCACTGGCCTCAAAACGTTAACTCGGTTTCCTCAACACAGATATCGCCAGACCTGCTGAGTTTCTACAATTTCTGTCACACACCTCCGGCATCCATGATTCCTTATTTGATTAGAATACTTTGTGCCTGTCTGCAGACAAGGAGAAATGGGATGGTCAGCTGATGAAGGAGAGGGCTCAAATAAAAGAGAGTACGCCACGGGGCAGCACGGTGGCTCAGTGGTTAGCACTACTGCTTCATAGCGCCAGGGACCCAAGTTTGATTCCAGCCTCGGATAACTGACTGTGTGGAGTTTGCACATTCTCCCCGTGTCTGTGTGGGTTTCCTCTGGGTACTCCGGTTTCCTCCCACTATCACAAAGATGTGCGGGTCAGGTGGATTGGCCATGCTAAATTGCTCGTGGTGGTAGGTGAATTAGTCAGAGGGAAATGGGTCTGGGTGGGTTACCCTTCGGAGGGTCGGTGTGGACTGGTTGGGCCGAAGGGTCTGTTTCCACACAGTAGGGAATCAAATCTAATCAACAAACATGGCAGAGAATGCCATACCAGAGATGGTCTTCTGAGCATCACAGGGTGATGCTTAATACTTCCAAAAATAAATGGGCTCGTGGGAGTGTGGAATTGAAAGAAATGAGTAAAATAGTATTGGAGAAATTAATGGGACTGAGAGTTAACTAATCCCTGGGACGTGATACACTTCACTCTAAAACATTGAAAGGGTTAGAGTGGCACAGTAGCCCAGTGGTTAGCACTGATGCTTCACAATGCCAGGGACCCGCATTCAGTTCCAGCTTTGGGTGACCGTCTATGTGAGTTTGTACACTCTTCCTGTGTCTGAATGGGTATTCTTTGGATGCACCTGTTTCTTCCCACAGGCTAAAGATGTGTAGATTGGATGGAACAGCCATGAGAGGTGATAGGGTAGAGGGTCTGGGTGGGCTGCTCTTCAGAGGGTTGATCAGGAACTTGATGGGCCAAATGGCCTACTTCCATACTGTAGAGGTACTATGGCTGACTACAGAGATAATGGTGATCATCTTTGAAAGAAACTTTTAATTCTATACCAGTGACTGCAGATTGCCAGGTGGTGAAGGTAACCCTAGTGTTTAAAAGGGAGGGAGAAAGAAAATAGAGAGTGACAGACCTGCTTAGTCTGATGACAGTATTAGGAAAAATACAAGGATTTGTTTCACAGAATGTTGTCTGAGATATTTAGAAAATAATTGTCTGACTGGACAGAGTCACCACGGATTTATGAGGGGCTAATCATGTTTGACAAACCTGATCAAATTTTTTTATAGATTAAATTACATTACAGTTTGGAAACAGGCCCTTCGGCCCAACAAGTCCACACCGACCCACCGAAGCGCAACCCATCCATACCCCTACCCCTACATTTAACCCCTTACCTAACAATACAGGCAATTTAGCATGGCCAATTCACCTGACCTGCACATCTTTGGATTGTGGGAGGAAACCGGAGCACCCGGAGGAAACCCACGCAGACACGGGGAGAACGTGCAAACTCCACACAGTCAGTCGCCTGAGGCGGGAATTGAACCCGGGTCTCTGGCGCTGTGAGGCAGCAGTGCTAACCACTGTGCCACCAGGCCGCCCAGCGTTACCAGCAAAGGGGTAAAAACAATGACTGCAGATGCTGGAAACCAGATTCTGGATTAGTGGTGCTGGAAGAGCACAGCAATTCAGGCAGCATCCGAGGAGCAGGAAAATTGACGTTTCGGGCAAAAGCCCTTCATGAGGAATACAGGCAGAGAGCCTGAAGGGTGGAGAGATAAGTGAGAGGAGGGTGGGGGTGGGGAGAGAGTAGCATAGAGTAGTTGATTAGGGAGAACTATGGATGGAATTGGCTTTTCAGAAGGCTTTTTGTAAAGCAGGTTACTAAACAAAACTAAAGCATACGGGGTTAGTTGCAATATGTGAGGATGGATTGAGGGATTGATTAACGCCCAGTAAGTGGGTGATTTGCAGATTAACAGGTTGTAACCTGAGGGATGTGCTGCACAGGATCAGAGCTTCAGCCCCAGCTGATCACAAAGTTATAACAATGATTTAGATTGTGAGAATTGAAATAACTCCACAGAGGCTGGTATCCCATCACCAAGTCACCCATCATTGACACATGTCCAATCCTTGCCTCATACAGTGTCAGGTCCTACACTGTCAAAATGTCTGACACTCAACCTTTTACATCAGCCAGAGCTCCCTGTCTGGACCAGATTGACAGCCCCAATCAGGGAACTCATATTCTATGAGGTCCATTGGCTGACCTACATGAATACATTATAACCATTCCAAATTTGCAGATGGAATGCGAGCTGCAAAGAGATCGTGAAGAGGCATCACGGGAATTTAGTGAGATTTTGAGTGAGTGGGCAAGAATATGTCAGATGTAATGACCTGTGGACACATGTGAGGTCAGCAACTTTGGTAGATGGAAAGAAAGTATTTGTTAAATGGTGAGAGTTTAGAAAGTGCTGACGGTCAAAGGGTTCTAGGTGTCCTTGCTTATAAATCACTAAAAGTCAGCATGCAATTGAAGTGAGTAATTCAGGAGGCAAATGGTATGTTAGTCTTTATCACACATAGATCTGAGGACAGAAGTAAAACATACTGCTTTGATAAGACATTGAGATGACAGCTGGAGGATTGTGAACGGTTCTGGAACTCTTGTATAAGGATAGACTTGCATTAAGCGAATGTAGCAGCAGTTCACCAGATTGCAGAGTAGTGGAATTGTGCTCTGAGGAGAGATGAGGCAGATTGACTTGTATTTTCTGGAGCATGGAAGTCCAAGAGCTGATCTTATTGAATCTTAGAAAATTCTTAAAGGGATAAATATGGCAGATGCAAATGGAGACTTCCCCTGGCTTTGGGGTGTTAACCAAGGGGCATAACATCAGAATCAAAGGTATGTAGCAATGAGATGAGGTGAGCCTGTTCAATCAGAGCGTGATGAATCTTTGAAATTCTTCACCCCTGTGAAAATTGAGTCGGATTTAAGGCGAAGATTGATACATTTCTAGTCACATTAAGGGAGAGGAGAGTATTGAGGGAGATGATCGACATTGAGCTAGTATGGTAGAGGAGGCGTGAGGGGCCTCCTCCTCCTGTTTTCTCTTCCCATTTACCAACACAGGAAGGGTCAGATTAGAGTTTGCATTTGAGACTCAGATGTAAGACATGGAATCACGCATCTCTGACTCAGAGGTGAGAAAGTAACACCCCAAGCCAGGGCACCCAGTTCTCTCTTTACTAAAACTGGATACACACAAGTCTGACAATGTGTGATACTGCTGTCTGCTCTGTGACCCATGAAATGTGGCTACGTTGCTTTCATTTTATTAGTACTGTTAAGTCTCAGGATTGAAAATTCTGCAAGTGTACCTGCTAGGTAATAACTGAGGCTGTCACAGTCATCACATAAAACATTCTTAAATAGTTCTAATCTTCTTGTGGACACATCACCGTGTTTATTGCTTTCCGAGCATGCATTGTAGGGTCTGGAATTTTATGCTGTGTTCCGAGGCTGTGCTGTGGAGATTTTTTGTAACGATGGCACACTGAATTAAAACTATCTGATATAAAACTGTGTGTGAAGGTTGTACAGAAGGTGATGCCATTGTCTTTTAGCTAAACTTAATGTGAAGAAGGGAAAAAAATGTGGAGGTTTATTTAATATGCATGTATGTTCAGGAGTGGGCTATTCAGCCCATTGGTCCTTCATCAACACTCAGTTGGATGGTGATGGAAGTTTTAGGTCCCCTTTGTTGCCTGCTCCTCCATTACCTTTGACTCCCCTGAATATCAAAGACCTGTCTTCCTCAAACTTGAAGATATTCAATGATCCTGATTCTACTGTTCCCAGGGGAAGAGAATTTTGTGTACAAAGAATTGTCCGAGACATGAAATTCCTCCTCACCCCTGTCTTAAATGGGAGGCTTCTTAGTTTTAATATGCGTCCTCCAGGTTTTTATATTGTCGCTTATTGGTGGTTGTCATTGGTTGCCGTTTGTGTGTCGCAAATGCTACTTACTGCTTGTCAACCCAAGCCTAGATATTGTCCAGATCTTGATGCATTTGAACACGGACAGCTTCAGTACCTGAGGAGTCGTGAATGGTGCTGAATACTGTGCAATCATCAGCCAACATGCCTACTTCTGACCTTATGATGGAGGGAAGGTGATGAATGAAGCAGTTGAAGGTGTTTGGATCCAGGACACTAGCCCGAGGAACTCCTGCTGAGATATCCTGGAGCTGAGATGATTGACCTCCAACAACCACAACCAGCTTCTTATGTGCCAGGTATGACTCCAACCAGCAGAGAGTTTGCCCCCGATACACATCGATTTCAGGTCCTTGAAGTCTGAGTAGGTCAAATGCTGCCTTGATGTCAAGGGCTGTCACTCTCCCCTCCCCTCTGGAATTCAATTCTTTTATCCATATTTGAACCAAAGCTGTAATGAGGTCAGGAGCTGAATGGCTTTAGTGGAACCCAAACTAGGCAGCGCTGAGCAGATTATTGCTGAATAGGTGACAACTTTCATTAGTTTACTGATGGTCAAGAGTGGACTGATCAGGCAATAATTTTTCAGGTTGACTTTGCTCTGTTTTCTGTGTACAGGACATACCTGGGCAATTTTACACTTTGTCTGGTAGCTGTTAGTGTTGTAGCTGTACTGCAACAGCTGGTCTAGGGGAGTGGCAAGTTCTGGGGCACAAGTTCTCAGTACTATTGCCAGAATGTTGTCAGGTCCCATAGCCTTTGCAGGATTCAGTTTCTCCAATCATTTCTTAATATCATGTGGAGTGAATTGAATTGGTGAAAACTGGTAACTGTAATGCTGGCGACTGCTAGAGGAGGCAGAGATGGATCATCCAAACAACATTTCTGACTGAAGATTGATGCGAATGCTTCAGCCTTATCGTTTGCTCAGATGTGCTGGGCTCTTCCATCATTGAGAATATATGTGGAACAGGCTGAGGTTACCATGAAGGATTCCCTTTCTCAATCTTTGCCCTCACCTAGTGTGTGGAGACCCTCAGGTTCAACCACCACTAGTTGCCTGTCTTTATTGAGAGAGCAACCATATGGTCCAACAGGACTATGGTAACTTTATTGTTTTGGATCCTTCTCCTCCAGTTGTTGAATTGTCTCCCGCATGGATGTGGACAATTGTCATTCTGACTGAGAGCTGCTCAAGTGAAGTGATTAAGATCTAGCATGACCCACAGGACTATCTTAAACGTGTTGGACACCATGAGGCCAGGTACAGCCTCAGTGGTCTTCCACAAATGCCCAGACACCCTCTTGAGGCCTCCTCAGGCTGAAAACAAAATAAGAGCCACTTTGCTGATGGAGCATGGGGCAGGGTGCTGATGAGGTTAGGGGAGTCATGTCATAGTGTTTTAGTGAGAGAGCAGGTGTACTGGTGAGAGTGGTAAATGGGTGGGTAAAGTATGAGATATTTGTGAAAGCAGGGATATCGGTGAGAGTCGGAGTGTTTGGTGAGAGCGAGGGATGTTGGTAAGAGTGGGGGTTTTGGTGATTTTGGGATTATTGGACAGGGGATGATGTTGAGGGCAGGTCTTATTGGTGAAAGTGCAGGATCTTTGTGAGAGTGAGAGGCATTAGTAAGAGCAGGGGAATTGGTGAGGACAGGGTGATTGAAGGTAGGGGAAGCATTGGTGAAAGTCAGAGGTTTTGTGTATGCGAAGTATTGGTAAGAGGGGGTTTTGATGAAATAGGGGATATTGGGAAGAATGGAATATAGATGAAAAGGCAGGGTTTAGGTGAGTATGGGAGTTATTGGTGAGAGTGGGGGAATTGGTGAGAACTGGGTCATTGGTGTGGTTGGGGGTTATTGGTGTGGGTGAGGTTAGAGGTGAGAGTGGAGTTATCGGTGCAGATGGGGTTATTGGTTTGGGTGGGGTTATTGGTGTTGGTGGGATTATTGGTGTGGCTGGGGTTATTGGTGAGAGTGGGAGTTATTGTGAGAGTAGGCTTATTGCTAAAATATTGGTAAAATTATGGAATGACCCCATATAACAACAGAACAGTCAATCACCCTATTCCTCTTCATCCTCTGAGGAAGATGGGCACATTGATCTTCCTCTTCATCCAGCTCGGGACCTCTGTGCCTGTGTTGCATGTAGCAGACACCCACAATATGAAAGCATCTGGTGCAATCATATTGGTGGTCACCATTCGCCTGGTCAAGGCAATGCGATTGCATCTTCAGAAAGCCAAAGCTCTGCATTCTTCTGTTATTGGATGGCTATGGTTGTAATATCACTCTGTATTTTTGGCTGGGTCCAAGCGGGATTCAGGTGAGCCTTTAACTCTATGCAGCATCCGATCTGGGTGCCGGCTGAGGAGACGCAGCAGCTGATACCTTCACAGGGTTAAAGTATCAGGGCAGCCACGTGTATCTGCGAGATGGGCTTCCTGTAGTGACTGAGAAGCTGGACGTACTCTGAGTGAGAGCCTCTTCTGTCCAGTTCTGTTTCTGTGTGTCTTGATATCTATGTGTTTATAAGCAATGCCATATCCAGAGGAACCCACTCCCATCCAAATTCCCTTGTCCAAACCTCTGCCTGCCTCCCAGGATCTGACACTGTATTGAGATGGAGGGCCTGGATCTTTCTACTCTGAGGTGGGTTGTCTGAGACACAACAAAGAGCTTCTTATAGCTCAGATCCTCACTCCCTAACATGGCCCACTCACCATTTTGACCCATTGAGGCTAAATTGACAACCATAACTCTTAGTCAGGGGTTTCTGGTTCTTGCTGGTGATTAATATGAAGGACTGATTGTAGGTACAAAGGATTTTTTTGATATTTACAATTTAGCTTGAGCACCAGTTAAATTGCTTTAAGGCAAACATTACTTCCTTGCTATCTGGCTGAGCCAGCTCCATACATGTGGAGGAGAGGCACAGACTGAGCTCTGATCCTCACAGCAAGCCGCGTGTAGATCATTATGGTAGTTATCATTGACATCGTTAGCAACAGAGTACAAACCCAGCACCATAACAGGGTGGGAATTTGATTTGAAGGTAAGAAACACTCAGCAAAGAATTTTTAAAATTCATTCATGGAATGTGGGTGTCACAGCTGGGCCAACAGTTATTGTCCATCCCTCCCTGCTCTTGGTGATGATTTGCCAACTTGAACCACTGCAGTTCCACCTGCTGTATGTCGATCTGCAATGTGGTTTGGATGGAATTCTGTGTTCAAATGTTCAAATCCACATTGACAGCTATTGAGAGAGGCTCAGCGAGTGAGAGAGTAGAATGGCAGGTATGTAGCTGAGTTGGATGGCATTAGTAGAAAGGGTGCCAGTTGGTTGAAGGGTACGGCTGCCATACAACTGGAAGACTAAGTTATCAGGTGGATGGGGTGGAAGGGTGGTAAATGGGTGAAGGGGTGCAAGGGTCAGGAGAATGAGTGTGATCACCAACTGCATTGATGTTCAAGGTGTCATTTGGCTGTCACGGGTAAGGTGTGAGATGACAATAGAGGTAGCTGGATTTCTGTGTGAAAATGTACATGTGGGGTAGGTGTGTTACATGTCTGTTCTGTGGCGGGGGGGGGGGGGTGAGAGGAGGGAGGGGTAATGATTCATCGTAAGTAATTGGGGTTTGGTTAGTGGTGAGTCATGGGCAGTCAGTTTTATGGGTAACCAGGAGTTAGCACAGGGTTTAATCTCTCTAACCTTAACCGGGTAACTGTTCAGGTAAGTGAGTCAGATCAATGTCTCTCAGGGTTGAGGTCTTTTTTAGAGAGATCCAGATGTTGTGTACTTGCCTATTGGATGTTTGAGCTTCCAGGGTATTTACCATGTTCTTCAATGCATGAGGACATGGTCCCAATGCATGTCTTCGAGAGTAAGTCTAATCTCTGACTACCCAGACGACCTGGGCCAATGCATTTTGAACATATTTTTAAAATTGGCACTCTGTCCAGCTACACCGAGAATAATCTTCACTCTCTTAGATTTTGTCATTATCCTTCTGGAGGAGCACAAGACAGATGAAGCACTCCACCTCTCCGAGACAGGATGCAGAAGCAATAGACATAATCTTATTATTCTTGCCTAAGTGAGTTGCCTCAGTTTTGATTTTTTTTTAACCATAAGGCCTTAGAAATGCTTTTACTGCACTAATAATTGACCAAGCCCCTGCGGCATTTCTCATATCTGATTCTGGGCTCAACTTCCACAGTGCCACTCAGCAGTTGTCTGATAAAAAACTGGCACCCCTAATGCCTACAGCATTTTGGAAAGGCCACTGTGTACCAGGACAAGAGGGGTCCATCTCTGGCAATGCTGTGACACTGTGGCTGTGAAGCCCATGGGACGTGGCTGACACTCTCTCGTATATAGCTCCGCATTGTCCCACTCGAGTCACTATTTAATCACCATGTCTCACATTTCAACTGTCCATTGCTACCTGCCATCTGAATATTCACTAAGTCACCACTACTCTGTCCCCAGTGCCCTCTGCAGACCCACATTATGTCATTGTCTAACAGGAGACCATCACATGCTGGTGAGTAATCGGACAATTCCAAACATTCACTTTTTACTTACAGTGAGCAAAACCAAACACATACAAATTTAATATAGACGGAAATTCGCCCTAATGTTGCACACCAGATTTTGCCATTATTATCAAAGATTAGTTACAGTCCAGGACTGTCTGCTGCACCCAGCTCTCAGCTACTGGAAACAGGTATCAATCAGGTCCTGTCTGTCATCAGTCATGGACAGCAACAGCTTCTTCCTCCTCAACGTCTTCATCCTCTTCCTCGGAAAACTGCTCCTGTTCTCCCAGTTCCTTAGGATCCGGCACGTTCCAATAGTGCAGAGCACAGCACACCAGATGATGTGGTACACTCAGTCTGAGGAGACAGGAGGATCCCCATCCCAGGGTAGTCCAGTAGGAGGGTGCATCTTCATCAGCTCTATACTCTGCTCTACTACAGTCTTGACTGAACCATGGATGGCACGATACGCACACTGCGTGTCACTCAAGGGGTTATGCAATTCTCTCATGATCTATGGGTAGCCCTTGGCCTTTCGTTTCCACTCTTCCCAGACACAAAAACACCAGTATTCCTGGAGAATACTCCAGACGGTATGACAACTGCCAGGGCAGTGGGCACACACCTCCAGGAAGTGTCAATGGTGATCACTGATGACCTGGCAATTAATGGAACGGAATTGCTACCTGGGTACAGAATACACGTTGGTGTATTCTGCCTCATTGTGATGCAGCTTTCTCAGTGCTACATGCAGTCAATGGGACCTGAACCCAGCTTTGTTACTGAATCCAACTACTCATTTGGTGGCATTCACCTTGTGAACGGGCGATGAAATAAGCTAGCTTGATCTCACAGAGATGATATCAGTCACTAGCCTGATATATTTTGAGGGAGCACAATATTATTAAGCTAGAAAGTTTTCAGAAGACATTTAGCAGGATGTTGCTGGGTATGGAGGGCTTCAGTTATAAAGAAAGGCTGGATAGGAGGGGACTTTTTTCACTGGAGTGTAGGAGGTTGAGAAGTGACCTGAAAAAGGTTTATTAAATTATATGGATAGGGTTAATGGTTGTTATCTTTTCCCTTGGGATGGGAGATTTCAAGATTTGGGGGCATAATTTTAAGGTGAGAGGAGAGACGGGCAAAGGTTTTACACAAGAGAATGGTTCGTGTGTGGAATGAACTTCCAGAGGAAGTGGTGGATGTTGGCACAGTTACAACATTTAAAAGGTATTTGGATAAGTATATGAATTGGAAATGTTTGGAAGAATGTGGGCCAGGAGCAGGTAGGTGGGACTAGCTTAATTTGGGATTATGTTCAGCATTGACTGGTAGGACCGAAGGGTCTGTTTCTGTGCTGAGGACTCTCTGATTGTGAGATCCCCACAGGTCTCCTTCTAATCTCTGGAGCCTAGCTCCATGCTTCCGTTGTCTGATTTTAAAAAAAAAACACGCTCGCAGCTCTAAGCTGTTTACCCACTGCGTCTCAGCAAACATTCGGTGCCACTGTCTCTGGGGACACCTGTCTGCCACACACTCCCAAACACAATACCATCAGATTGGAAGGAGTATGGAGGTACAGCCTGGCAGTGAATTTCACATCCAGCAGGAGACAGCGGCCTCCCACTCCAGCAGCCCTCAGGTCCCACTCCAGCATCTGACACACTTACATCACAGTACATAGGAAGCCTATAGTCATGATGTGGAGGAGCCGGTGTTGCGTTTGGGTGGGCAAAGTCAAAAATCACACAACACCAGGTTATAGTCCCACAGGTTTAATTGGAAGCACTAGCTTTCGGAGCGACGCTCCTTCATCAGGTGGTTGTGGAGTAGGTTCACAAGACACAGAATTTATAGCAAAAGATTATAGTGTCATGCAACTAAAGTGATATATTAAACAGTTCAGTTGCATGACACTGTAATCATCTGCTATAAGTTCTGAGTCTTATGGCCCTGTTGCACAGTTACCTGATGAAGGAGCAGCACTTTGAAGCCTGAGTGCCCCACTCATGTAAAGGAGTCAGGGGTGAAATCCCCACATGGATCGTGAGGGGCCCTGTCTCAGAGTTGGTGCTCCTATCCCCTACACCAGCCTGACACTGCTGCTCCTGAACTTACGGCAGGCCCTGCTCCTCCTGCCTTTGTCATCGCCTTCTTGTGTAGACAGCCACAGGGAGCGTGATGTCAGCAGTAGCAGAGTCCATCACTCTTGGGCAAAAGGACCTCAATGGGAAACAGAAGGAATGAAAGAGTTTCTTACTCCTTAAATCAGCCATTGGTGCAGAGCCAGACTGGGTACACTTCACCAAAGACAGATAAAGAGGGACATGTCTGTGTCATCCACCCACAATCAGGCTCAGTGTGTACAGCAACATGGGGAAGGTTAACGCTGGCTGAGTGATCACCCAGTGGCATTGAGGAGGGAATCCCTTATTCCCCCTCCTCCAGACCCTCACAAGTACGGACCAGTGTTACACTTTCCATGTTTGATGAGGAATTGATGTTGTGTGGCTCACTCTGAACCTTTGGAAGTTTAACAAATTGCGATTCCCCCTCAGCCAGCAATGGTCTTTAGTCCTGTCATTGCAGCAACTTCTACATTATCGAGATGTTCAATTTGGAGGCACCAATGGCATGTAATGAATTGCCTTCGACCTGTATCTGACCCTAAGCACTCTCTTGAAGAGACAGGACATGAGTTATCAACTGCTGAATTCTTAGCCTCTGACCTGCTCTTGAAGACACAGTCTAAACAGCTGGTTCAGTTAAGTTTGTGGGCAATTCAGTCAAAGCCTGCATGTTGTCTTAGATTAGATCACTTACAGTGTGGAAACAGACCCTTCGGCCCAACAAGTCCACACCGACCCACCGAAGCGCAACCCACCTAGACCCATTCCCCTACATTTACCCCTTCACCTAACACTACGGGCAATGTAGCATGGCCAATTCACCTAACCTGCACATTTTTGGACTGTAGGAGGAAACCGGGGCACCCGGAGAAAACCCACACAGACACGGGGAGAATGTGCAAACTCCACACAGTCAGTCGCCTGAGACGGGAATTGAACCTAAGTCTCTAGCGCTGTGAGGCAGCAGTGCTAACCCTAAGCCACCGTGCCATCTCGTTGCATATGGACACAAACTGCTTGAGTAACGAGCGAAAACAGTTCCTCAGTGGCCTGAATACAAAGGCTTTTCTGCTGCCATCATGTAATTGGTGGAAATTTCTGCTCATCCAACACTGGCCCCTATCCATATTACAGGGATTCTATGATTCTAACCTTTCATGAACAAGGCTGCAACGTTTGCAATTCTCTCGTCAATTGGGTACCTCCCCTAGGTCCAGGGAAGATTGAAAAATTAATGCCAGTGACCCCTCCATTTCCATCCTTACTTTTTTAAAAATCCTTGCATCTCACCTGATCCCAGTGCCCTGTTAACTTTAAGTGCTCATAATCTACCCAAGCTTTCTCCTTTTCTAACTGTGAACCCCTCTAGTGACAGAGTATCCTTTCCTGTTACCATGGCATAGGCAGTATCCTTCTCTTTTCACAGCAGAATCTTCACTAAGTGACTGACTTCCTGCTGGAGACACTCACAATGACAAAGCCTGCAGGTTTTGAGGAGTGGCTGCTTGTCCCCATTATTCAGCTTGGCCTCTGTGGGATGGTTCTGTTCCACTCAGATCCAGTAACATGCATAAAATATGTATTTCAATTCAGGACTACTGCAATGAAATACACTTCAGCGCTAGATAAAGCCAGTTGGAGAGTTTGTTTGAAGTTTAGTTGGGCTTCAGCTAGGAGGCGCTTTTGTATGGAGACATCATTAGTCCCACTTTCATCGCCACTGAAATATATCCAGTCTCCCATCACCAAGTCACCCTTTACTTACACATGTAGAGTCCTTGACTCTTATACAGCTGCTTCAGAGCCAACTCTCAGAGTGAACAGAAGCTTTGACACTCCTGTTTATATCTGTCAGCCAGGGCTCCCTTGTTTTGGGAGAAAGTGAGGACTGCAGATGCTGGAGATCAGAGCTGAAAATGTGTTGCTGGAAAAGCACAGCAGGTCAGGCAGCATCCAAGGAGCAGGAGAATCGACGTTTCGGGTGTGAGCCCTTCTTCAGGAATTCCTGAAGCAGGGCTCATGCCTGAAACGTCGATTCTCCTGCTCCTTGGATGCTGCCTGACCTGCTGCACTTTTCCAGCAACACATTTTCAGCTACCTCGTTTTGACCAAGTTAACAGGCCCAGTCAGGGAACTCATATTCTTTGAGGTCCACCTGGGTGACCTCATGAAAGTCACTCCAATTATCATCGATGGTACTCCTATGAAGCAAACTCAGTTTGTCTCCTGGGAGCTCAGTGCTCTGTTAACTCCCATCAGAGCAGAGAATAATGGAAATTAGTTCCAGATTAAGTTTCCGGATTAAGGCTGGATTAATTCACTTCTGGATTAAGTGGCCTGGATCTCAGTGGGATTGAGCTATGATATAGAAGATGGTATTAGTAATAATATTATCAAATTTGCTGATGATACTAAGCTGGGTGGTAGGGTGAAATTTGAGGAGGATGTTAGGAGATTACAGGGTGACCTGACAGGTTAGGTGAGTGGTCAGATGCATGGCAGATACAGTTTAATGTGGATAAATGTACGGTTATCCACTTTGGTGGCAAGAACAGGAAGGCAAATTACTACCTAAATGGAATCAATTTAGGTAAAGGGGCAGTACAGAGTGTTCTGGGTGTTCTTGTACACCAGTCAATGAAGGTAAGCATGCAGGTACAGCAGGTAGTGAAGAAGGCTAATAGCATGCTGGCCTTTATAACAAGAGGGATTGAGTATAGAAGCAAAGAGGTTCTTCTGCAGCTGTACAGGGTCCTGGTGAGATCACACCTGGAGTACTGTGTGCAGTTCTGGTCTCCAAATTTGAAGAAAGATATTCTAGCTATTGAGGGAGTGTAGCGTAGGTTCACGAGGTCACTTCCTGGAATGGCGGGACTACCTTATGCTGAAAGACTGGAGTGACTGGGCTTGTATACCCTTGAGTTTAGAAGACTGAGAGGGAATATGATTGAGACTGTAAGATTATTAAAGGATTGGATACTCTGGTGGCAGGAAACATGTTTCCGCCGATGGGCGATTGCCGAACCAGAGGACACAGCTTAAAAATACGGGGTAGACGATTTTGGACAGAGATGAGGAGAAACTTCTTCACCCAGAGAGTGGTGGCTGTGTGGAATGCTCTACCCCAGAAGGCAGTGGAGGCCCAGTCTCTGGATTCATTTAAGAAAGAGTTGGATAGAGCTCTCAAGGATAGTGGAATCAAGGGTTATGGAGATAAGGCAGGAACAGGATACTGATTAAGGATGATCAGCCATGATCATATTGAATGGTGGTGCGGGCTCGAAGGGCAGAATGGCCTACTCCTGCATCTATTGTCTATTGTCTATCTGACTGGGGAATAATTCGGAACACATGCACTCACCCCACATGGAAGCTCCTGTCAGATCTGGGGATGTATGTTACCTGTGAATGGATTATTCTATTCTGTCACGGACTCTCCTTCTTCCCTGTTATCTATCGTCACAGCCCAGCTCCACCCAAGTGATTCACTGAGGTTGCAGGAATTGGAATCGAATCATCGAGTCCCTACAGGGTGGAAGCCAGCCATTTGGTCCATCAAGTCCACACTGATCCTCCAAAGGGTATCCCACCCAAACCCACCCCATATCTGTAACCCCACATTTCCATTGGATAATCCAACTAGCCTCATCGCTCTTTCACCCTACCTCACGCCAGCTCCAACCTGCCACCCTCTTGACCTGTCCTATCTGTCGATGTTCTTTCCCACCTCCCCACTCCACCCTCCACTCTGACCCATCACCATCACCCTGCATCTGAATCTACCTATTGTCTTCCCAGCTAACCTTCCTCCAGCCCCACCTACACCCTCCTATTTGTCTCACAGCCTCCTTAACCCAACCTCCACTGGGCCCCCACCCCGCCACATTCCTGATGAAGGGTTTATGGCGATTCTCATGCTCCTCAGATGCTGCCTGACCTGCTGTGCTTTTCCAGCACCACACTTTTTGACTCTAATCCTTCCAGCCTGCACATCCCTGAACACTATGAGCAATTTAGCAGTCCACCTGACCTGCTCATCTTTGGACTGTGGGAGGAAACGAGAGCACCTGGAGGAAACCCACACAGACCCGGGGAGAATGCGCACATTCCGCACAGACAGTCATCCAGGGCTGGAATCAAAGCCAGGTCCCTGGTGTTGTGAAGCAACAGTGCTAACCATTGAGTCACCGTGCCATTCCTCAGTTGTTTAAGGGGTCTTGCTTTGAAAGATCATACCACCTGTAGGACACCTTCCAGTGCATGAAGTTTCTTGAGTGGAACCCGCAGTGAATACTATTTGAGTTATAGCTGGAACCAGATTTCTGAATATCAGTCCAGGTCAGGGTCGATGTATGACATCTCTGTGTGCCAGTGTTCCTCTGAGAATCCGCGCAGCCTCAGGCTGCCTGGTGTTGCCACTAGGAGGCAACAATGGGTCTTGGTGATGTAAAGATTGCGTACTGTTCGTAGAGATGTGGGCTCATTGTAGTAAGTTAGTCAGAGGCAGTGGATCATGCAACTACACTTGACACATCACATCATGTTGAGGTAAAACCATTGACACTGGTGCTACAGCGCCAATAGCTTTGTGAATACACCATTTTGATTATCGCTAGCTTGTTCAATCTGCTAACTGTGAGGCATCACACTTGTACTGAGCATCCTTTTAATGTCAGTGAAAAACAAATATTTGCATCAAGTTATTTATGCTGAAATCCTTCTGTTTTGGGCCAACAAAATCAGATTCAGAAATCATGAATTTTTCATCACATCAATGTTAAGTATTGCAGAGCTGAGAATGTTCGAATAAATCTATGGTCTGGAATAATTGCTATCATATCTGTGAGATGGTGCGGTATCTCACCTAATACATGAGGGAGCAAGGCTGATTTTGCATATGACAGCTCTCTCTGCTTACTCCATCTACCAACCAAAATATCCACAGCACCATCACTGCTACATGGTTTCTTCCCAATGTACACTACTGCAAGTCACTGTGGCTTTGTCTGTCACACTTCCCAAACAATAACTGGCATTCATCAAAAATCATTACAGCACAAGGGAGGTCATTTGTCCCACCGTGTCCCTGTTAGCCCTTGGACGGAGTCGTTCACTCTCCTACTTTATTCCCACAGCCCTGCGGCATTTCCTTTCAAGTAATGATCCAATTTCCCTTTGACAGTCTTGACTAAACGCATCTCTTTCTACCTCTCCGCCAGTATATTCCAGATTCTAACAATCATGTCCCCAATACACAGGGAATAGTTAAGAGTACTTAGAGTCATGGTATCATACAGCACAAGCAGACCCTTCGGACCAACCAGTCCATGGCAATAATAAACCCAAATTAAACTAATGTCACCTGCCAGCTCCTGGCCCACATCCCTCCCAACCTTTCCTATTCACGTACTTATCCGAATGTATTTTAAATATTGTAACTGTACCCACATCCATCTGGAAGCTATTCGACCCTTCAATCCTGCTCTCACATTCAATATGGTCATGGCTGACTCTCTCAACACCATATCCCAGCAATCTTTCCACACCGCTCGGTGCCTTTTATCAATCTCTTTCTGGAATGTACCCAG
This sequence comes from Chiloscyllium plagiosum, assembly GCF_037043375.1. Taxonomy (NCBI): domain Eukaryota; kingdom Metazoa; phylum Chordata; class Chondrichthyes; order Orectolobiformes; family Hemiscylliidae; genus Chiloscyllium; species Chiloscyllium plagiosum. The sequence goes on from NW_028270168.1 coordinate 48,811,564, forward strand.
GAACACTGCTTCCACAGCCATCTGACGTCGCAAATTCTGCAGGTTGACAAATCTGAGTGCAGAAATGTTTCTCGTTTCAGTCCGAATGGTTTACCCCAAATCCTGAGGTGGTTCCCCTGATTCTAGACTCCCTAAACAGAGGAAACATCCTCCCTGCTCTAATCTGTCCAGCCCTGTCAGCATTTTAATCAGATCCCACATCATGTTTCTAAACACTAGTGAATACTAGTACGGAGTACGGAGAACAGTGTCGAAAAATGTGACTCTGGAAAAGCACAGCTGGCCAGGCAGCATCCAAGGAGCAGGAGAATTGATATTTTGGGTATAAGCCCTTCATCAGGAATACGGGGGGGTGAGGTCAAGGGGGCTGAGAGATAAATAGGGACGGAGTGGGGCTGGGGGAAGGCAGCTAGGAATGCGATAGGTGGATGAAGGTAGGGCTGAAGAGATTGGTCGGAGTGGAGGATGGGATAGGTGGGAAGGAAGATGGACAGGTAGGACAGGTCAAGGAGGCGGTGCCAAGTTAGAGGGTTAGGTCTGGGATAAGGTGGAGGGAGGGGAGATGAGGAAACTGGTGAAATCCACATTGATCCTGTGTGGCTGAAGAGTCCCAAGGTGGAAGACGAGGAGTTCTTCCTCCAGCCGTCAGGTGTTTAGGGTGTGACGATGGAGGAGGCCTAGGACCTGCATGTCCTCGGCTAAGTAGGAGGGGGAGTTGAAGTGTTCAGCCACGGGGTGGTGGGGTTGATTGGTGCCTGTGTCCTGGAGATGTTCTCTGAAGCGTTCCGCAAGTGCAGCACAGTACAGGCCCTTCGGCCCTCAATGTTTTGCTGGCCTTTTATCCTACTCTACGATCAGAATAACCTACATGGCCTTCATTGTACTAACTTCCTTGAGCCTATCCAAGAGTCCTTTTAATGTCCCTAATGTATCTGACCCAACTGTTCATAGGAGAGTCCTGCTATTCCTGGTAACAGTCTACTAAAATTTTACTGCACTCCCTTCATGGGAAGTATATCCTTTCTTAGGTAGGGAGACCAACACTGCACACAGCGGTCCCACTGTGGTCCGACTATGGGCTCCGTCTAACTGCAATAGTTCATCCCTACTTCTGAACTCAAATCTTCTTGCAATGGAATATACCATTTGCCTTCTTAATTGCTTGGTGTACCTGCCTGTCTTCTTTCATTGACTGGTGTGCAAGGATACCTACATCCCTTTGTGCATTCACACTTGCCAATATATCACCCTTTAAATAATACTCTGCCTTTCTGTTTTTATTTTGCAACTTACATCCGTTCTCTTGGTCTGTCCAACAATAGGAACGATTTTCGGTCCATGATTTTGAATACCTCTATGAACTCTCCTCTCAGTTTTCTCATCCAGCGAGACCAGTCACAATGTCTCCAATCTATCAATGGTAATTACATTGGAGTATCATCAGTAAAGCATATGACGTTGAGCCAAACTGAGAAATATGGGATCAGGTGGCCAAAAACTGATCGAATGGAGTAAATTTTAAAAAGCAATTGAACCGGGAATGAGAGAGAGAGGTTAGATTCCAGAGCTTAAGGTTTACATACCTACAAATGTAATTACCATCAGTAAGAGGGAAGGAAGTTAATCAGTTAACCTCGGATTGGAGCGGCAGAGAGAAAATTGTAGGATTAAGGTAATGTTGGAAAGGAGGGGTGGGCTCCGCATGGAGGGGGTTTGATGTCACGGATGAGAATTGTGACACCATTGACCTCTCCTGGCTAGGACAAGGGTAACAGCTAGATGGGGCACCAAACTTCTTTCTAAATCTCACATCATCCCAACTTAGTGATAAATCATTACTACCACATCTTGATTTTTTTTCTTGTTAGCTGCCTGCTTTTTATCCTGCCTGTTGCCTCTGGTTTCCCAATCCCACTGCTGGTTCAGTGCCTTTGGAACAAACTCTTATTGGTCCTGGGTGATGGTAAAGTGGGATGCAGCAGGCCCCAGAAAGAAACCCAGCTCAATAGATCTGACCCAGACATTCCAATTAGGACCAAAGACCCTAATTCTGACCGAACTTGAATTAAAAATGGCTCACTTACCTTTAGATGACTTCTGTGCTAAAGATCCCATTAGGACTTTCTATGGTGAAGTTGACCAGGAATCCCCGAATCCCGCAGTGAAAATAACCTCTATGGAAATCACATCCTGTATCACTGCAACCATTCTTCTTCTTCAATGGTGATATATGGGGGTCACTGGCTGGCCAGGGTTTATTGCCTAGCTGTAGCCACCCTTGTCCTGGGCTTCGCCATTTCAGAGGGCAGTTGAGAGTCAATCACATTGTTGTAGGTCGGGAAACACATGTAGGCCAGACCAGGTAAGGATGGCAGATTTCTTTCCATAAAGGACATTAGTGACCCTGATGGGATTTCATAGTCATTGATAGATTTTTTTTAATTGGATTCAAATTCCACAATTTGCCATGGAGAATTCAAACCTGGGTCCCCAGAACTTTAGCTGAGTTACTGGATTAATTGTCCAGTGATAATACCACTAAACCATCATTCCCTCACCCGTGTAAAGTGTTCTCTGATATAAATATCCAGCACAGACAGACAGTTTGACAGCTCATATGAAAGGGTCTGTATGTAAGATAAGCGTAGGGTTCGGGTGCCAGCTGGGTAGGGTGCTGGGGGAGGTAGTGAAATCTTTGAGGAGAAAGTGAGGTCTGCAGATGCTGGAGATCAGAGCTGGAAATGTGTTGCTGGAAAAGCGCAGCAGGTCAGGCAGCATCCAGGGAACAGGAGAATCGACGTTTCGGGCATAAGCCCTTCTTCAGGAATTGATAGATTTTTTCAGGGCATAAGCCCTGAAGAAGGGCTTATGCCCGAAACGTCGATTCTCCTGTTCCCTGGATGCTGCCTGACCTGCTGCGCTTTTCCAGCAACACATTTCCTGCTAGAGGAGGTGGTAGCTGACTGTTAGATGGGGGGTGGAATTTACAGTTAGCCAGTGGAATACGGTCGGGAGGGGGTTCTGCTCACTGCTGGGAGTATGATGGTAATGGTTGTCTCATGTCCCGGTGGGGAGGTTGGGAAAGGTGTAAATAGAATGGGTGCAGGAGATGAGTGCAATGTTTGTGGTCATGTTAACAGTTGCCTTCCTGTTACAGTAGGTTCATGATTCTCTAACTCTTCCTGGGTAACTCTTACATTTAAGTGACTTGGATTGCTCTGAATTCTTCAACCTCAATCGACTGTTTCAGAGAAATCCGAATATGGGGCTGTTGCCCATCAGAAAATTTTCCGGACAGTTTTCGATAAATCAGATGAATCTGGGCTAGATCCCAAAAATGTGACCTGACCTGACAATACTTCAATGAGTTTCTGGTGATATGAGCATCTGGGCCCATTGACTGAATTTTGCAGATGGTTTTCCAGGTGGTTAGTCAGTGGACTATATTCCCATGACTCTACAAATGTTCTTTCACAACAATACTTCGATTTATAACACAGAGGGAGAAAGAAACAAACAAAACCATTAAATATAAAAACAGAAAGATCTCAACATAAACATCAAAACAAATTGTTTCCTAGTATTATCTGTTAAAGAGATTCAGTCCCAGAGAACGACCACTCATCTCAGAATTTTAAAATCTTTACTTAACAGACTTTCCTGTGTGTCTTTTTCTTGAAAAGTGTTACAATTTGATAATTCCTTTCTGAGTCTGCTTGCATGACCTTTGCATGATTCCAATGACCCAAACCTTCTCAAGTTCTGTCAACTTGGAGAATTCTATCCAAACTCTCCAAGCTTGGAAGATCCACTAACTAGAAGCCATTTCTGCTGAAGGGACCCATTCCCCTCAACTGACTTGACCTTCAGTCTACTCTCCCTTTTGAACTAAACCCCAGGGGCTCTTCTGACCTAGTTATGAACCTTCTAATCTGAAGGCAAAACAAAGCGAATTATCTGAATAGGTTTGCACTGCCCTTATAAATGTTTAGCCTGCCTCTTATTCTGGGGAGGATGGTGGTATTATCAGAGAATATAAAACTCAGAACAGTACAGCACAGGAACAGAGCCTTCGGCCCACGATGTTGTGCCAAACATGACGCCAAATGAAACTAATCCCTTCGATCTGCTCATGGCCTTAATCCTTCCATTCCTCCCATATTCATGTTCTTACCTAAAAATCCCTTAAATGCTCCGATTGTGTCTGCCTCCAACACCGCCCATTCCATACTCCTACCACCCTCTGTAAAAAAATCCTGCCCCTTACACCTCCTTTGACCTTTCCCTCTCTCACCTTAAATGCATTCCCCTAGTATTAGGCATTTCAACTATTGGCAAAAGATTCTCGCTGTCAACCCTATCTATGCATCTCATAATTTAATAGACTTTCATCAAGTCTCACCTCAGCCTCCACTGCTCCAGAGAAAATAAAGTTTTTCTAGCCTCTCCCTCATACCCTCTAATCCAGACAGCAACCTGGTAATCCTCTTCTGCACCATTTCCAAAGCCTCCTCATCCTTCCTGTAATGTGGCGACCAGAATGAACACAATATTCTAAGTGTGGCCTCACCAAATTCTTATAAAGCTGCAATATGACATCCTGACTCTTGGACTTAATTCCCTGATCAATTAAGACAATTAATGTCATGCACCTTCTTTACCACCTTATCTACTTGTGTGGCTGGAATATTGCGAGAATAACATTACAAGAGTATTAAGCCAGAGGCCCAGGTAATGTTCTGGGGCATAGGTTTTAATTCTGACATGGCCGATTTAATAAAAATCTGGAGTCCAATGATGACCACTGTCAATTGTGGGGAAAAATCCATCTGGTTCACCAATGTCCTTTAGTGAGGGAAAATATTGTCCTTACCTGATCTGACCTACATGTCACCCCAGACCGACAGCAATGTGGCTGACCCTTAACTACCCTCTGGGCAATACGGATGTGCAATAAGTGCTGACCCAGCCAGCGGTGTCCACATCCTGTGAATTGATTTTTTAAAAACCCAACAGTGTAAACATGTTATCCAACAACAGGCCAGGAGTTCTCCCAGGCATTCATTACAATCACATTGTTTCTTGCAATCAATGCACTTCTGTCACCGCTGAAATTACTTTCTGACCTGTTTTTAAAAAATCCTGTGTGGAGCGGACCCACATCCATCTGTGGCAATTTTAAATACAAGTCTTACTCCCTTTCATCACACAAACCTGTCAGTACCCCACCTTGTGGATTTTCCAGCAGGATCAGTGGATATTGATCAGGATTGGGAAGCCTTGAGAGATTTCCCTCTCCTAACCCTGAACTTTGAGGGCAATTGTAGCTCCCCCACACTAGCCGCTTGTGTGGGACCAGTCAACTCAATGAAGATTGGAGACTTGCATGGCCCAGAGTGACCTGGTATTACATCTGAAAACATTGTATCACCTGCTTGGCAGTTTTAATTGCAAACTGCTGTGATTAGAACTATGTGACTTTGGGAGGTGAGGAAAGTTTAGTGGTAATTATAGTGATTGTAACAAAGTCAGTCAGCTAGACATTATAGAATATGAGTTCCCTGACTGGGGCTGTTAATCTGGTCTGATCAGGCAGCCTGGGCTGGCATATAAAAAGGGGAATCAAATTGAATAAAGATTTGTACACCTTGTGTATTTCACTGTGTCTCAGACCTGCACACACACACCATGGGTGCTGAGGAAAATATAAGCACCACTGCAGTTAGGTGGTAGTGTGGGGGTAAAAAGGAAAAAATATATAAGCAGGAGATAGCACTACTGCTGTTAGCTGGTGGTGTGTGTGTGGGGTGGGGGGGTGCGGGGGAGTGGAGGGGTGGTAATATAACTAGGAGATTTAAAAATAAAATAAAAAGGGGAATCATAGAATCCCAAAAGTGTGGAAGCAGGCCCTCTGGCCCATCAAATCCACCCTGACCCACGCCATCCCTGCATTTCCCATGGCCAATCCACCTAACCTGCAACGGGAGGAAATCAGAGGAAACCCATGCCGTTAAAAGAAGAATCATCTGTGATAGAAGCTCCAGATAGTTACTTGAGACGGGAATGAAACCCAGGTCCCTAGCGCTGTGAGGCAGCAGTGCTAACCACTGAGCCATTGTGTCACCCAAGGAGTACCTACTTACAGAAGGCAGGGAATCTGTGGAATTCCTTACGGCAGAGGGCTGTCAAGACTGGGGCATTAAACATATTCGAGACCAAGATAGAGAGAATTTTAATCAGGAAAGTTGTGTGGCAAATGTTGAAAGCAGATTTGAGGATTATCAGATCAGCCATGAACTTATTGAATGGCAGAGCAGATTCGATGGGTTGAATGGCCCACATCTGCACCTATGTCTTATGATCTAAATGCTGCTAATTCTAGTGACACCCACATCCCTTAAATAAACAGCTTTCTATTAATTCTGAAAATGTCTCTATTTTGACTGTAACTGGCAGTCAGTATGTCTCATGATTTTTGGCCCAGACTTAGTTACAAGCTGTAAGTGAAAAACACATTGCTTAATTCATTGTTTGATTATCTCTGGAACAATTTTAATAAACTCTCAAATTCACTGGTATTGCTTTACAAATAATGGTTCAATTAATTCTAAAATTATCTCCTGCAAATAGCGAATGCTTTGAGGAGGTTATTAAACAAACCATTTGTTTTAATTCTGAGCATGTGCCTGTTAATCTCTTAACTGTCCTCTCTTCCATCAATCCTTCCCTGCATGTTTTACAGTTAATACCTATTGGGTTGATCAGTCAAAGGTGACATAGACCATTAGTTGGAACACCAGAAGAAGTAACAAAGAAGATTGATGAGGGCAGAGCACTAGATGTGATCTATATGGACTTCAGTAAGGCATTCGACAAGGTTCCCCATGGTAGGCTGATTAGCAAGGTTAGATCTCATGGAATAAAGGGAGAACTATCCATTTGGATACAGAACTGGCTCAAAGGTGGACAGAGGATGGTGGTGGAGGGTTGTTTTTCAGATTGGAGGCCTGTGACCAGTGGAGTGCCACAAGGATCGGTGCAGGGTCCTCTACTTTTTGTCATTTACATAAATGATTTGGATGCGAGCATAACAGGTACAGTTAGTAAGTTTGCAGATGACACCAAAATTGGAGGTGTAGTGGACAGCGAAGAGGGTTACCTCAGATTACAACAGGATCTGGACCAGATGGGCCAATGGGCTGAGAAATGGCAGATGGAGTTTAATTCAGATAAATAGGAGGTGCTGCATTTTGGGAAAGCAAATCTTAGCAGGACTTATACACTTAATGGTAAGGTCCCAGGGAGTGTTGCTGAACATAGAGACCTTGGAGTGCAGGTTCATAGCTCCTTGAAAGTAGAGTTGCAGGTAGATAGGATAGTGAAGAAGGCATTTGGTATGCTTTCCTTTATTGGTCAGAGTATTGAGTACAGGAGTTGGGAGGTCATGTTGCGGCTGTACAGGACATTGGTTAGGCCACTGTTGGAATATTGTGTGCAATTCTGGTCTCCTTCCTATTGGAAAGATGTTGTGAAACTTGAAAGGGTTCAGAAAAGATTCACAAGGATGTTGCCAGGGTTGGAGGATCTGAGCTACAGGGAGAGGCTGAACAGGCTGGGGCTGTTTTCCCTGGAGCGTTGGAGGCTGAGGGGTGACCTTATAGAAGTTTACAAAATTATGAGGGGCATGGATAGGATAAATAGACAAAGTCTTTTCCCTGGGGTGGGGGAGTCCAGAACTAGAGGGCATAGATTTAGGGCGAGAGGGGAAAGATATAAAAGAGACCGAAGGGGCAACTTTTTCATGCAGAGGGTGATAAGTGTATGGAATGAGCTGCCAGAGGATGTGGTGGAGGCTGGTATAATTGCAACCTTTAAAAGGCATTTGGATGGGTATATGAATAGGAAGGGTTTGGAGGGATATGGGCTTGGTGCTGGCAGGTGGGACTAGATTGGATTAGGATATCTAGTTGGCATGGACAGATTGGACTGAAGGGTCTGTTTCCATGCTGTACATCTCTATGACTCTATGACCAGGTAATGCAGTTGTTTTGAATGTAGGTCTGGTTTCAATTCAAGGTCAGGCTGAAAGGGTCAAAATTAAACTGGAACCAATGCCCTGGTTGACCATAAATGGACATCTCTCAAAAATTGCCACAGCATATCATAACCACTCAGTTGTACAAAATTTGAGTATCTTTTAAAAATGAGATATGCTGCCAATGTTTCTCCTTTCAACGTTCTCTTCTCACACAATGTCAATTGTCAATCACTTTGAGAATTGGTATTCTTGCCATTCTGTCCTGATATGGCGGTCGAGAGTATGTTGCTGGAAAAGCACAGCAGGTGAAGTAGCATCCGAGAAGCAGAGGAATTGGCGTTTCGGGCATAAGCCCTTTATCAGGAATGAGGCTTGTGGGCCAGGGCTGAGAGATAAATAGGAGGGGGGTGGGGTGGGGGAGGGGAGGTAGCTGGGACCCAGCTATGCCTGCCTCTTCGTCAGATATGTGGAACAGTCCATCTTCCGCAGCTACACTGGCACCACCCCCCACCTGTTCCTCCGCTACATCGATGACTGTATCAGTGACACTGCCTGCGCTCACAAGGAGGTTGAACTGTTCATCACCTTTACCAACACCTTCCACCCTGACCTCAAATTCACCTGGACCATCTCAGCAACCTCCCTCCCCTTCCTGGACCTCTCCATCACTGTCTCTGATGACTGACTAACTACAGACATCTACTACAATCCCACTGACTCCCAAAGCTACCTAGACTATGCTTCCTCCCACCCTACCTCCTGTAAAAATGCCATCCCTTATTCCCAATACCTCCACCTCCCTCGCATCTGTTCCCAGGATGACCAATTCCACCACAGAAAGTACCAGATGGTCTCCTTCTTCCATGATCACAACTTCCCTGTCCACGTGGTTGACAATGCCCTCAGTGCATCTCCTCCACTTCATGCACCACCGTCCTTGAACCTCACCTCTCCCAAAGCAACAAGGACAGAATCCTCCTGGTCCTCATCTTCCACCCCACCAACCACCGCATACATCGCATCATCCTCCGCCACTTCCACACCTCCAAACAGACCCCACCACCAGAGATATATTACCCTCCCTCCTCCCATCAGTGTTCTGGAGAGACTATTCCCTCCATGACTCCTTCGTCAGGTCCATGCCCCCCACCAGCCCACACCCCACTCCTGGCACCCTTCCCTGCTACTTCAGGAAGTGCAAAACCTGCACCCACCCCACTCCCCTCACCTCCGTCCAAGGCCCCAAGGGATCCTTCCACATCTATCAGAAATTTACCTGTACCTCTACCAATGTCACCTCCTGTATCCGTTGCACCCGGTGTGATCTCCTCTACATCGGGGAGACAGGATGCCTTCTCGCGGATCATTTCAGAGAATATCCCTGGGACACGCGCACCCACCAACCCCACCGACCTGTGGCTGAACACTTCAACTCCCCCTCCCACTCCGTCAAGGACATACAGGTCCTGGGCCTCCTCCATCGCCAAACCGTTACCACCCATTGCCTGGAGAAGAAACGTCTCATATTCCGTTTTGGAACCCTACAACCACACGGGATCAATGTGGATTTCAACAGCTTCGTCATTTCCCCTCCCCCTACATTATCCCTGTCGCAAAGCTCCAACTTAGCACCTCCGTCCGGAACTGCCCATCACTGCCCCCTCTAGCCTATCACCTTCTCCCTACCCTTCATCCACCTATCACTTTCCCAGTGACCTTCCCCCCCACCCCACCCCACTCCCATCTATCTCTCAGCCCCCCACCTGATGAAGGACTTATGCCTGAAACATCGATTCTCCTGCTCCTCGGACGCTGCCTGACCTGCTGTGCTTTCCTAGTACTACACCCTCGACTCTGATCTCCAGCATCTGCAGTCCTCACTTTCTCCAGTCCTGATATTGTGTACAGTTCTGGTCACCACCCTACCAGAAGGATGTGGATGCTTTGGAGAGGGTACAGAAAAGTTATACCAGGATGTTGCCTGGTATGGGGGGATTTTAGCTATGAAGGAAGGTTGGATAGACTGGGTTTGTTTTCACTGGAACACAGGAGGTTATGGGGAAACCTGATAGGGTTTTATAAGCTTGTGAATGGCATGTAGAGGGTGGAAATTATCACCCTTTTCCTCGGATGGAGGGGTCAAATACTGTGGGACATGGGTTCAAGGTGAGGGGGAGGGGTAAGTTTAAAGGAGAGACAGGTTTTTTACACAAAATATGGTGAATGCCTGGAACGTGTGGCCAGAGGAGGTGGTGGAAGCAAATACACTAACAGCATTCAAGAAACACATGAACAAATATATGAATAGGAAGGTAAAGGGATGTGGAGTGTGTAAGTGAGACAGTTTTAGTCTGGAAGGGCAAAGTGTGGTAGTGCAGGCTTGGAGGGATGAAGGGCCTGTTCCAGTTCTGTATTGATCTGTGTTCTTTGTATGAATGCGCAATGAAAAACTTTGACAATACATTTCTGCTTTCAGGAATGTCACATTGATATAGTTGAACAAGGTTTCTCATCAAAAACACAGATTAAAGCGTGCTGTCAAGCTGTTGCAAGAACTGATGTATTAAGTGTTAAACTACAAGTATGAGTTTGACTCGGTGAAAGCAATCAGAACGTAATGCATAAAGCCTCATTCCAAGACTTGGCGGCATGGTGGTTCAGTGGTCAGCACAGCTACCTCACAGCACAAGGGGCCCAGGTTTAATTCCTGTCTGTGTGGAGTTTGCACATTCTCTCCATGTCTGTGCAGGTTTTCTCTGGGTGCTGTGATTTCCTCTTACAGTCCAAAAATGTGCAGGTTAGGTGGATCGGACATGTTATATTGTCTACAGTGTCCAGGGATGTGTAGGCTGGGCAGATTAGCCATGCGAAATGCAGGGTCAAAGGGAGGGGTGAGCCTGGGTGGGATGTTCTTTGGAGGGTTGGTGTGGACATGATGGGCTGAATGGCTTGCATCCACACTGTAGGGATAGGATAGAATATAATACAAGGCTGATAATTCAGTGCAATGTTGAGGAAGTATTGCACTGTTAGAACTTTCATCTTTAACAATATTAAGACAAAGCCTAATTTTCCATCTAAGATAATGCTCCTATGGAGCACATTGACTTGTCTTATTATGTTAAGGAATCTATTTAGGTACAAATTGATGTTGTTTCAGATCACTATTTGGAAAAGAGCAGGAGAAAAACATCCTGACAGAACAGGCAACATTCTGCACTCAATTAATATCCCAGGAACCACATAATTGCCATCTCCCATTTCTGAAAGTAAGACATATCTAATAGCAAGTAAGTTCCTGCATTCATCCACTGAGCTATACACTTCAAAATCACCTCTCTTGCAAGTGTCCTTAGAATTTTCATACAAATGCAAAATCTTTCTCGGTTAAAGATAAATGTTAAAAGTGCGTCATGTTTAAAGATCTCTTGTCTTTATCAGTGATTGTTGTATCGTATTCGGAAAGGATAAAGATTGCAAATAAGACTGATGAATGGTGCAGTTAATGAGGGACAAATCAATCTTGATTTGGATAAATTAAGTGAAATGTCAACTTGGCGTTGGGAGGTTTATCACATCAAGCGGTGTATGTCGAAATAGCTCTGCCCTTGGTTAGAGGACAGCAGAGTTGGCACAGGAACAACACAGGAACACTCACTCCCAACTCCACATCCATAACAGTAGCTGATCAATTGGTTTCACCTTTGTGGATGTAGCTATCAGGTACTTCCCTTATTTGCAATGTTCCACATGGCTTACAGCCAAACAAAAATCTTACAAATACTTCTATCTCAAAAAACAACAAGATTAAGAAGCAGGAATGGACAGCAGGAAATCTAACATTGTCTGATTTTAGTTTCCTGTTGACCCTCCCAATTTGTCAGTCACAATGCCAGAAGGCAGCAATCGTGACTGTACTGGAGATACAGAAGATTTCACTTGTCAATATGGATTCTCTCGAGGTTTACAGAGCTCTCTGGGTAATGTTTTCTGGCTTGTTATGCAGTTGTCTCCAGCAATTCTGTGAGGCCTATGCTGAATTACAGTGGGAAGTTATGAGAATAACTTGCAGACGTTCAATCTAATATAAACGTAAAACACAGACTTAGACATGAGAACAAAACTGTCAAATTTAATTCCAAATTACAAATAAAACTGAAACAGGAATGAAAACTGCCTCAGCAGAATGTGTACAGCTGAAGGACTTGATCCTGACCTTCGATGATTTGGTCTCACAGAAGATGGAATCTGAGGACACAGCATCTACGTCCATTATAGGTTTCAATGAAATTGAGAAGTATTCTTACAGAGTCAGTGAGTCATAGAGTCATACAGCACCGAGACAGACCCTTCGCTCCAACCAGTCCATGCTGACCAAATTCCCAAATTAAACTAGTCCCACTTGCTTGCATTTGGCTCATAGCAATCTAAACCTTTCCTGTTTATGAACTTCTCTAAATGTCTTTTAAATGTTGGAACTGTGCCTACATTCACCACTTCTGCTGGAAGCTCCTTCCACACGAACTACTCTCTGAGTCAAAAAATTGCCTCTCGTGTCTTTTTAGTTCTTTCTCCTCTCATCTCCCTTAGTCTTGATAATCCCTACACTCGGGAAAAGACACCTGCCATTATCTATATCCCTCATGACTTTATAAACCGCTACGAGGTCACCTCTCAACCTCCTACCCTCTGCTGAAAAAAGATCCCAGCCTACCCAGCCTCTCCTTATAACTCAAATCCCTGGTAAATTGCTTCTGAACCCTCTCCAGCGTAATAATATCCTTCCGATATGGGGTGACTAGAACTGAATGCAGTACTCCAGAAGAGGTCTCATCAATATCCTACAGAAACTCAACATCTTGAGATCCAATAGATCCAGCTAAGACAAAACCATTGGCATACTGGGTTCCAAATTGGATGAACATTTACTGTGCTAAAATCCATCATTTTTTCTCTGAAGAATTGTCCACCAAACAAACTTAGAAACTTTCCCCTATCAAGAGAAGCATGACTTAGAAAAAGCACAAATTTATCTCTGCTTCCCATAGTTAGTTTTCATAAAACTTACTTATAGTTGAGGAGTCAAGGATCAGACAGGGCTTTAGAGGGTTACAAAGTTGCCAGGAAGGAACTGAAGAAAGGACTTAGGAGAGCGAGAAGGGGGCATGGGCTTTAGTGGGTAGGATTAAGGATAACCCAAAGGTGTTCTACACTTATGTGAGGAACAAGAGGATGGCCAGAGTGAGGGTAGGGCTGATCAAGGATAGTGGAGGGAACTTGCACCTGGAGACAGAGGAGGTGGAGCAGGTCCTTAATGAATACATTGCTTCAGTATTCACTACTGAGAGGGACCTTGACATTTGTGAGGATAGTGTGCAACAGACTAATATGCACGAACAAGTTGATGTTAAGAAGGAGGATGTGCTGGAGAGAACATAAGGATAGATAAGTCTCCTGGGCCAGGCGGGATATACCCGAGGAAGTGAGGGAAGAGATTGCTGCTCATTTGGCGATGATCTTTTCATCCTCACTGGAATTGTGCCAGAGGATTGGAGGGTGGTAAATGTTATTGTCTTGTTCAAGAAAGGGAACTGGGATAATCCTGGGAATTACAGGCCAGTCAGTCTTACATCTATGGTGGGCATATTATTGGAGAGGTTTCTGAGACACAGGATTTATGATTACTTGGAAACTCATAGTTTGATTAGAGATAGTCAGCATGACTTTGTGAGGGGCAAATCATGCCTCACAAACCTTATTGATTTCTTTGGGGATGTGACAAAACACATTCATGAAGGTAGAGCAGTGGGTGTGGTGAATATGGATTTTAGCAAAGCATTTGATAAGGTTCCCCATGGTAGGCTCACTCAGAAAGTAAGGAGGCATGGGATTCGGGGAAACCTGTCTGTCTAGATACAGAATTGGCTGGCCCAGAGAGATAGAGGGTGGTATTGGATGAAAAGCATTCAGCCTAGAGCTTGGTGACCAGTGGTGTTCCAAAGGGATCTCTTTTGGCACCTCTGCTTTTTGTGACTTTTATAAATGACTTTGATGAGGAAGTGGAAGGGTGGGTTAGTCAGATTGCCGATGACACAAAGGTTGGTGGAGTTGCGGATAGTGTGGAGCGCTGTTGTAGATTGCAATGGGACATTGACAGGATGCAGAACTGGGCTGATAAGTGGCAGATGGAGTTTAACCTGGATAAGTGTGAAGTGATTCATTTTGGAAGGTCGAATTTGAATACAGAATGCAGGGTTCAAGGCAGGATTCTTGGCAGTGTGGAGAAACAGCGGGATCTTGGAGTCCAAATCCATAGATCCCTCAAAGTTGCCACCCAAGTTGATAGTGAAGGGGGAGGGAAAGGGAGAGGAGGATGGAAGGGAGAGGGAGAAGGAGGGAGAGCGAGGGGGAGAGAGTGAAGGGAGAGAGGATGGTGGGGGAGGGGAGGGGAGGGAGAGGGAGGGGGAGAGAGGGAGCGTTGTTTATATTTCCAAATAAACCTGTTGGACTATAACCTGGTGTTGTTAAGAAGGCTAATGGTATGTTGACTTTCATTGGCGGGGGATTGAGTTTAAAAGCTGCAAGGTTATGCTGCAGCTCTACAAAGCCCTAGTTAGACCACACTTGGAATATCGTGTTCTGTTCTGGTCACCTCATTATAAGAAGGATGTTGAAGCTTTAGAGAGGGTGCAGAGGAGATTTATCAGGATGCTATCTTGACTGGAGGGTATGCCTTATGAAGAAAGTTAAAAATCCCACAACACCAGTTATAGTCCAACAGGTTTATTTGGAAGCACTAGCTTTCGGAGCACTGCTCCTTCATCAGGTGGTCGTGGAGTATAAGATCTTAAGGCACAAAATTTATAGCAAAAGATTACAGTGTCACGCAACTGAAATGACATATTGAACAAAGCTGGACTGTTGTTAAGTCTTTCATCTTTTTGAATGGGTTGCAGGTTTTGATTCATGAACATGTAAATCCCAGAACATCTTTTAAGTCACCCTCTCGAAATAACTTAAGGTTTTATAACAAAAGGTGACATCTCAGCTCAGATAATGCATGAAAGGCCTGTGCTGTTCTATGTTCTAAACTGGTCAGTAGCCTAATCTCTGTGGGGTGCCACTCTGCATTAATCACAGCTGACCAGGAGATTCTCCCACTTTTACTGTCAGGGTACTGGGGGGAAAATTGGCCACATTGTCAATGCACCTTCCCAGGCCATCATTTCCTGCAGTGGGATTTGAAACCAGAACTTTTATCTCAAAGGCAGGGATGTTGTCCATTCAACCACAAGATCTGCTACCTGTAACAGCTTGCATGACATACTGAAGTAACTCAGAACAACACTCAAGCAAGGATTCTGTTAGACTTTCAATATGAATTGTTGTGCTTTGTTATGGTATTTGGTTATTAGTTTGAATGAACTCCTATCGTCATTTAGATTCTCCCTCATGATTGTTTTTTGCTGGACCAATTGCTCTAAAATATTTTTGCCTGCGTTGTTGATATCTGAGTGGATATTCGACTCTAACCCCTGATACAAAGTCTTCTTCAATTATCAGATCTTCAGCGGGGTTGTATAAGCCCACATGTGAATGCAGGGCTCCTTCATTCTCCATTCCCTATTTCAGGAGGGGAGTCGGTGATTGGTGTCACCACTGGCTACTTCCCTTGATGGATTCATGCCCAAATGTCCATTTTTTCCTGACTCCATTGCTTGATGTTCTCTTGAATTATGAACAATGGTGGTTTTCACAGTTCAATCTGCACAGCAGGGAGGAGGTGCTATTGTGGTAATGTCATAGCCAAAAGGTCCGACTGAGTGGTCTTGAGACCTGGGCTCAAATCCCACCATCCGAGCTGGTGGAAATTAAATTCCGCAAATCCCAATTTGCAACTTGTTTGAATAATGGTGACCAATTGATGTTTCTGGCTTACTAAAGCCTTTTGGGAAACAAATTTGAATGCCTTTACCTGATCTGGTAAAGTGGTTGACTCTTGATTGCCCTCTGGCCAATTATGGATGGGCAAGAAATGCAAGTGACACCCACACCCCATGAGATAAAAAAGGAGAAAATAATTCACTCTTTTTCATAGATAATGGACTCAATTTTGAACAAATGGCAGCAACTGCTGTTGTGCTTTCAGTATACACCATGTTTGTTTTGCATCTGTATTGGCACCATCACAATTCGCGAAACATTTGTGCTTGACTTAGGATTTCAATAAACTGTAAATAAAAGGAGCCAATTTGCAAATCTTATGCAACAGCCCATTCTGAGCAATCATTCACTCAACTATTCAATAGAAACCAAAACAAAACTGATTGCATTTACTGTGCTCATCATTAACAGCACAGTAACTGGGAACATATTATGCATAGTCGAGGATTTTTGAATTTAATTGTTATGCTTCAGTACAGGATTCTATCCATTGAATGGAAAATGTGTCAGTCATTAGAATCTGCTATAATAATGACGTTGGTTAATTCCACACAAAGGTATGGCTCTGATGGAGTTGGAAGGTGTAGGTTTGAGGCTTGTGACTCTTTATTCACTGAGCCAATCTCAGTGTCAGGCAAAAGCCACATCCTCTTCTCAATACTCTGAAAGGGAGATTGAGCCTCCCGTCATCTTTTTTTCGAATGGGACTGGGGAAAAAATCTATAAACAGGTCAATATTTCAACATCTCAGCTGTGGATGGTATGTATAAGCAGGGGAACGCAGCAACAGATAATAAAAAGAATACCTTAAATAATATAGAACATGGTCTCAAAACATGATTCTTCGCAATGGAAAGTGGTTGCTGCGAATGTGGAGTGTATCATTCCTAGTTTTATACTTCTATAGTGGGACAATACTCTGATGTGAGTCAAAAGTTTAATTTCTTTTTCTCCCTCCTTTTTTACTGTATTATTACAGAATGACTGTTCTTCTGAACTTTTTATTTCTTTATTTTTCCAATTTATTTCTATGATTTTATGCTTTTGAAACTCTGTAA
Organism: Chiloscyllium plagiosum; assembly: GCF_037043375.1. Lineage (NCBI taxonomy): Eukaryota > Metazoa > Chordata > Chondrichthyes > Orectolobiformes > Hemiscylliidae > Chiloscyllium > Chiloscyllium plagiosum. The sequence goes on from NW_028270168.1 coordinate 48,828,604, forward strand.
TGTGAGACTTATTTCTTTATTTTTCCATTTTGTTTCCCAAGAATTTGTCCTCAAGAATCTGTACTGAGGTACTTTTGTCCCTAAGATGACACCGTAAGTGGTGACTTGTAAACTTTTTATTGTACTCATGTGAGTGCATGTGACAATAATGGGGTAAAAACAATGACTGCAGATGCTGGAAACCAGATTCTGGATTAGTGGTGCTGGAAGAGCACAGCAGTTCAGGCAGCATCTGAGGAACAGCGAAATCGACGTTTCAGGCAAAAGCCCTTCATCAGGAATAAAGGCAGAGAGCCTGAAGTGTTGAGAGATAAGCTCGAGGAGGGTGGGGGTGGGGAGAAAGTAGCATAGAGTACAATAGGTGTGTGGGGGAGGGGATGAAGGTGATAGGTCAGGAAGGAGGGTGGAGTGGATAGGTGGAAAAGGAGATAGGCAGGTAGGATAAGTCATGGGGACAGTGCTGAACTGGAAGTTTGGAACTAGGGTGAGGTGGGGGAAGGGGAAATGAGAAACCCCAACTGTCCCCATGACTTGTCCCACCTGCTTATCTTCTTTTCCACCTATTCACCCCACACGTCCTCCCTCACCTCCATCCAAGGCCCTAAAGGAGCCTTCCACATCCATCAAAGTTTTACCTACACATCCACTAATATCATTTATTGTATCCGTTGCTCCCGATGCGGTCTCCTCTGCATTGGGGAGACTGGGCGCCTCCTAGCATAGCGCTTTAGGGAACATCTCCGGGACACCTGCACCAATCAACCACACCACCCTGTGGCCCAATACTTCAACTCCCCCTCCCACTCTGCCGGGGACATGGAGGTCCTGGGCCTCCTTCACCGCCACTCCCTCACCACCAGACGCCTGGAGAAAGAACACCTCATCTTCCGCCTCGGAACACTTCAACCCCAGGGCATTATGTGGACTTCAACAGTTTCCTCATTTCCCCTTCCCCCACCTCACCCTAGTTCCAAACTTCCAGCTCAGCCACTGTCCCCATGACTTGTCCTACCTGCCTATCTTCTTTTCCACCTATCCACTCCACCCTCCTCCCTGACCTATCACCTTCATCCCTTCCCCCACTCACCTATTGTACTCTATGCTACTTTCTCCCCACCCTCCTCCCTGACCTATCACGTTCATCCCTTCCCACACTCACCTATTGTACTCTATGCTACTTTCTCCCCTCCTCTAGCTTATCTCTCCACCCTTCAGGCTCTCTGCCTTTATTCCTGATGAAGGGCTTTTGCCCGAAACGTCGATTTTGCTGCTCCTCGGATGCTGCCTGAACTGCTGTGCTCTTCCAGCACCACTAATCCAGAATCATGTGACAGTAATGCTAATTCAGAATGCATTAGGGAGAAACTCAGTCAAAAACACATAGATGCTGATCAAGTTTTCATAATTCAGTCCCATCTCACCATATCCCATTGTTTCTTTTATTCCTTCATAGCATATGGACATTGTTGGCTTTGCCAGCATTTTTCAACTCTATCGCTAACTGCCTTTAAGAAAGTGATGGTGAACTGACATTGTCTCCCCTGCTCAGAAGGGAGCTAAAAGATAACCTCATTGCAGTCTCTCACCAACATCATTTGTAAATTGCATGAACATTTTCCCATGCTCACGAAGCATCTTGAAGTTCAAAATTTCCAGGACTAGCATAGTTTTCAGATGAAAAGACTCAATGAAACACAACTTCGACAGACTCAGTGACCAGCTTAAAATCTCAAAAGCGAGGAAACTACTCTTAAGGCAATATTAGATTTCTCAAATGCCTTCCACAAAGTTCCGGATGAGAAGTTCTTGTCTGAATTTCATTCAATGGCTTCTGTGAGGTAACAGTGAAGTGGGATATCTTCTATTCCTTCAGGGGAAATGGGTGTTGCCAGCTGGTCTATTTATTAGAGCTTAAAAATGTGTTGCTGGAAAAGCGCAGCAGGTCAGGCAGCATCAAAGGAGAAGGAGAATCGATGTTTCGGGCATAAGCCCTTCTTCAGGAATCCTGAAATGTCGATTTTCCTTCTCCTTTGATGCTGCCTGACCTGCTGCGCTTTTCCAGCAACACATTTTTAAGTTCTGATCTCCAGCATCTGCAGTCCTCACTTTCTCCTGGGCTACTTATTACCCAGCCCCAGTGCCCTGATGACGGTGTTGAGCTGAAGTCTTAAACTATTGCAGTTAATATGTAGAAGGCACATCTTACAGAGGTATTAAGAAGCAGACTCCACAATTTTGAGACAGTGACATTGAAGGACATGCAGGTCAGGATGGTGATCCAGTCCCATATCACCACCATAAGTCAATGACTGGTTTGTGACTGGGAATCATCTTTTCCTAGTGTTGGCCTTTCCCGAATGTCTCAGTGCCTTTAAAGTCTGCACGACAAAACTTCTCAACAAGATTTAAACTGAGATGTGATTATTTTCTGATAACTTCATGATTTATGCATCAATGAAAAGTCAAGATTGTATCAATTCAAGACCGTCTTCTGGTATTGCAAAAACAGCAGCACTGATGGGAGATGGTCTTCCAGTCCAAATTATGCTCTGTCAATTATAGCACCAACCAAACAGATCCATCAACATGTAGATTCAAATTCCCTAACCAAATTCACAACCAAACCTGCGTGTTCAACTTAAAAACAATCACCAATGGAGTTTCTACATTCGGCATGCCACATTTGAAATAAACGTGGCACTCAGATTTCTGAGGGTAGTTTTTGATATTGTCACAAATATACTAGATGTGTAGCTTACCAAATATAGGAATAAATTACTGGAGATGCTGAAATCTCTACTGGAAACAAACAAATGCTCAAAATCACAGAGGGTCGGTTAGAATCCATGGAGAGAGATCAAGCTAACATTTTGAGTCCAGAGCTCTGCTTAGCTTGCTCTCTCTCCACAGATTCTGCCTGACCTGCTGTGATTTCAGCATTTTCTGTTTGCAGTATAACTTACCAAACTTATGTTCATCCAATCCAGGCTGTGTGGGGATCGTTTAGTGGTGGGACACATAGATAACATTGAAGTAATCCAGTGATGTACTGTTTGATTCTGCACCAGCCAGTATGTGAAACACAGGAGTATTACATCCATGGTGAAGGATTTGGAATGGGAATCGCAATGGAAAAGGAAGGGGAAAAATAAACCAAACACATTCAGACCATGGAATTGACAGAGACAAATACCTGATCTCTTTCCGACAGTGACAAACACAAGGTAGACAACCACACAAACCACAAAACCTGTTTATTTCCAAAATACTGCATCAACAATCTTTCTTCTGAAAAGACAAACCCACAGTGGAACAAACTGCCAAAGGAAACCCTCACAATCTCATCACTTGATAGCTTCAGGACCCCTCACCAAATTTCCACCCTTTCATTATTTGTCTTGATAGATAGTGCCTGCCAGACCTATGGGAAAGTTGGTGGAATGTGGGTATCAGTCTATGGTACAACGGTAAGAAGCAGGGAGTGGATCTGAAGTCACACATAGGCTAGACTGGGTACGATTGGTTTTCGACTTCCTGAAAAGATATTTGTGAACCAGGTGGGTTTTTACAACATTGGCTTCATAGCCATCATTCTTACAGCTGGCTTTCAAAATCGAAATTCCACCAGGTGGTGGGATCTGAATCTGTCGCCAGATCACAAGCACAGGCCTCTGGTTTACTAACTCAGGAATGTTCCCGCTTCAGCTGCATCAGCTCACACGACAGGCATGTTATCCAGTCCAACCATCCTCCTTTAACCATGCATCCTGCGCTGTAAAACATGACACACACTGTTGGCCTCCTCAATAAAACCTGGTGTTTGGCAGGGAACTGACTGACTGCATCATCATTACAGAGATGACGATGAAATACTTACCATGTCGCTTCCTCGAAACGATGCTGGAGAGATACTTGTCAGAAGCACTCTCTGTGCCCAGGTCATGTTGGAAAGCTGCTTAAACAAGCTTAATGTGTAAAAGATTACTACTGTCTAATTCTCCTGACCCCATCAGTCATAAGTCATGTTGCTGAAGGCACTTAACACTGACTTTTCTCACAGCTGGACAGCTCCTTTAGTTATTACAATTATTCAAGAAATTAAGTAAATACTCCTTAAGATCACATGAGAATTACAGTGAGCCCTGCAGACTCAATGTCTTCGATTAGATTAACTCAATAAGGATGCTTGCTTTGTCGCTAAAATTTGACATATCCCTCAGCACTACTGAGCAAGTGAAGGGGCGGAGCTGTCGGGGGTGGGGTGGGATGATAACAATGGGCCTAGTAGGAAACTGATGGTGAGTTATCATCCATTTCAGAGTCTATCTAACTTCACTTTGCAGTGAGATCAATGTGGTAGTAATATTGGGCGGAGTGTATAAGTATCAGTGACTGCTGCTTGCTTTGATTTTGCACCAGAATTGATTTTGTAACCATTTCTTCCAATCAATTCTAATTTCAACTCTGTGTTAGCCTCATCAATATTGATAAAAAGAAAGACATGCTGTCAAAACTTTTCATTAAACTCATCAGGACAAACACATGAATGCCAAATTTCAACCAATCAGGACAATTTATATTACACATTGAAAGGGGTACTGACTGGTTGGTAAAATGACTCTGATTGGCAGAGACATTACTACAGATAGATATTTACAGGGAGAGAAACATAGAAAATAGGACTCAGGGAGGCCATTCAGCCTTTCAAGCCAGTTCCTCCATTCATTATGATCATGGCTGTCTCACAGATTGATGTCAAGATGCCATAGTAGCTTTTTAGAAGAGCAGGTGTTTAGATTCCTGTAGAGCTTTGTCCCCCAAGCAGCATTGCTGAATAAGAATGATCATACTGCTGTTTGTGAGAACACGCTGCACGTAAATTGGCTGCAGTATTTCTGACATTTCGACACATCAAAAATGCTTCAGTGGCTGTAAAGTGCTTTAGAGCATCCTGAAGACAGGAATGCAAGTCTTTGGAAATACAAAGCTTCCTTTTTCTTTCTCTCCTGCGAGTTTCCTCTCCATCCTCTGCTGCTGACCTGCTTACATGAATTTTCCAGCTTCCTTGGTGAGAAATCGATCATTCCCCCGACTCTGACTGAGGAACATCTCCGATGCAATGATTCTCCAGGGAGTTGTTGCTGAGGGAGCGGAGGGCAGGTTGCTTCTCAGCACCTCACTGCCCTTCACCCCTCACATCTCTTTTCTGATTGATTCGAAACCAGTACCAAATACAAATGAGGTTAACCACTTCAATGAGCTCTGGCAGTGTGACAAGCCGTACTGTCCACGCATGACTGAACATTATTACAGATTGACAGCACCAAATTCCTCTGGATTTGGCTGCTTTCCAGAGCTGGCCCACAAGTCTGTCTGTTATGAACAGAGCATACAAATGAGGGGAATCACTGCACAGCATAGGCGTCAGGTCTAACAACAAAGTGAGCTGCCTGTAGTCACCAGGAAAACCGACAGTCAACATCACATTACAATGCAAAATGGCTGCTCTGACTTGGCACTGCTGCCGGTGAACTGGAGATTTTGTTAGTGTGAAAAACGTACGAGGAATGCCCAGAGAAAATAAAAACAGTGTCTTTTTTGTTAATCTAATCTCTACGAAATGTTAGCCAATGGCTTTACACTTGTCACAAGTCTGCCCACATTCATGTCGGATAAACCAGAAACCCATTTTCAATGGCAGTGCAACCTCACCAATGTAGTGACTAAAACAAGTTTGTCCAGGTAGCTCTCGTTGAGTTTGAGTTCCCTGGCTGGGACTGTTAACCTGGGCCAATCAGGGAGCCCTGGCTGACAGATATAAACAGGAGTCCAGCGATTCTTCTCACTCTAGGGACTGGCTCTGAGCTAGCTGCTCACAGGCCATGTATTGTGCGCGTGTAAATAAAAGGGTGACTTGGTGATGGAATATCAGCCTTCTTGGAGTTATTTCAGTCACCATCTCCAAATTCCTGCCACACAGCACAGGCCTCACAAATCTGTCCACTTTTTGTCTGATCTGGATGAGTGATCCCATCTTTGCTGCATCATCACCACCTTTTGCCATTCCTGTGAGCTCTCCTTCAGCAGCCCCTTGCATGTCGGTCTGCCATTGAAACCCTCATTCACAACTTTGACATGTCCAGAGTCAACGTTTCTGATGTTCATGTTCCATCCTACAGTAATCTCAGTTCATTGAAAGGACCCTACAAACTAAGATTGCCCATTACTCTTCACCTCACCCACCACAATTGGTTCCAGCTTCTCCCTGAACTTCAGATTCGAGACTGATTTATGCCTTTGAGTCCTTCCAGAAGGGGAGATAATGGTATAATATTAGATGTCACTGCACTAACCAATTTGAGGCGAAAGTGAGGACTGCAGATGCTGGAAACCAGAGTTTAGATCAGAGTGGTGCTGGAAAAGCACAGCAGGTCAGGCAGCAACCGAGGAGCAGGAAAATCGACATTCATTCCTGATGAAGAGCTTTTGCCCGAAACGTTGATTTTCCTGCTCCTCGGATGCTGCCTGTCCTGCTGTGCTTTTCCAGCACCACTCGGATCTAACCAATTCGAGGCCCAGGGCAAATGTTCTGGGATCATGGGTTCAAATCTTATCAAGGCAACTGGTAAGATTTTAATTAATTAATTAATTTATCTAGAATTTAAATCTTGTCTCAGTAATGGAAACTATGACAACTAACATCAATTAAAATCCATCTGATTTACTAATCAGGACTAAGTTGAGGAGGAAATACTTCACCCAATGAATTGTGAATCAGTGGAATTCCCTGCCCAATGAAGCAGTTGAGATTTGTGGGCGGCACGGTGGCACAGTGGTTAGCACTGCTGCCTCGCAGCGCCTGAGACCCGGGTCAATTCCCGCCTCAGGCGACTGACTGTGTGGAGTTTGCACATTCTCCCCGTGCCTGCGTGGGTTTCCTCCGGGAGCTCCGGTTTCCTCCCACAGTCACAAAGATGTGCAGGTCAGGTGAATTGGCCATGTTAAATTGTCCGTAATGTTAGGTAAGGGGTAAATGTAGGGGTATGGGTGGTTTGCGCTTCGGCGGGTCGGTGTGGACTTGTTGGGCCGAAGGGCCTGTTTCCACACTGTAAAGTAATCTAATCTAAAAATAAATTACCTTGTTGAATGTTTTAAAGGCAAAGACAGATAGATTTTCAACAGTAAAGGAATTAAGGATTATGGTGAGCTGGCGGGTAAGTGGAGCTGAGTCCATGAAAAGATCAACTATGATCTGATTGAATGGTGGGGCAGGTTAGCGAGCCAGACGACCTACTCTTGCTCCTGTGTTTTATGCTTTTATGTTATGTTTTACATGTGACTCCAGACCCATCACTGTATGGTTGAATGTTAACTGGCCTCTCATAAAAGCAAGTTAGTTCAAAGCGATTCAAGATGAGCAAAAAATGCTGGCCTTACAAGCAGGGCATGCATCCCATAAAGAAATCAAATAAAATCTATTCCTCCTCATTGACATAGGGACAGAGAAAGAAAGGGAAGAGGCAATGACAGAGAGAACTACAATCAGAGTTGGAGATAGACAGCTGTAGAGTTTTCCTGTCCTCTGCCTCCATCTATCCCTCATTGTACCATCACTGGTTGGACCTAGGTATCTGAACAATGAACAAAGAACAAAGAAAGTTACAGTGCAGGACCCGGCCTTTCAGCCCTCCAAGCCTGTGCCAATGCAGATCCTCTATCTAAATCTGTCGTTTATTTTCTAAGGATCTGTATCCTTCTGTTCCCTGCCCATTCATGTATCTGTCTAGATACATTTTAAATGATGCTAGCATTCCTACCCCTACCACCTCCATTGGCAACATGTTCCAGGCCCACCACCCTCTGTGTATAGAACTTTCCACACACATCTCCCTTAAACTTTTCCCCTCTCACCTTGAACTCGTGACCCCTAGTATTTGAGTTCCCCCACTCTGGGGAAAAAGCTTCTTGCTATCCACCCTGTCTATACCTCTCATGATTTTGTAGACCTCAGTCAGGTCCCCCCTCAACCACTGTCATCCTAATGAAAATAATCCTAATCTACTCAACCTCTCAGCGTAGCTAGTGCCCTCCATACCAGACAACATCCTGGTAAAACTCCTTTGCATCCTCTCCAAAGCATTCACATCCTTTTGATAATGTGACGAATAGAACTGTACACAGTATTCCAAATTTGGCCAAACAAAAGTCTTATACAATTTTAACATGACTTGCCAACCTTTGGACATAATATCCCATTCGATGAAGGAAAGCATGCCGTATGCCTTCTTGACCACTCTATTAATCTGCATTGCCATCTTCAGTGTACAATGGACCTGAACACCCAGATCTTTCTGGACATCAATTTTCCCCAGGGCTTTTCCATTTATACTTCGCTCTTGAATTGGGTCTTCCAAAATGCATCATCTCACATTTGCTCGGATTGAACTCCATCTGCCATTTCTCTGCCCAACTCTCCAAACTATCTATATTCTGCTGCATTCTCTGACAGTTCCCTTCACTACCTGCTACTCCACCAATGTTAGTGTCATCTGCAAATTTGTTAATCACAACACCTATACTGTCCTCCAAATCATTTATGTATACCACAAACAATAATGGACAGTTCTCCATTTTGAGAATCTCCCTTCCACTACTACTCTATGTCACCTGCTGCCCAGCCAGTTCTCTATCCATCTAGTTAGTACACCCTGGACTCCATATGACTTAACTTTCTCCATCAGCCTACCATGGAGAACTTTATCAAGCACCTTACTGAAGTCCATATGACATCTACAGCCCTTCCCTCATCAATAAATTTTGTTACTGTCTCAAATAATTCTATTAAGTTGGTAAGACATGACCTTCCCTGCACATAACCATGTTGCCAATCATTGATAAGCCCATTTTCTTCCGACTGTAAATAGATCCTATCCTTCAGTGTCTTCTCCAGTAGCTTCCCTACCACTGACGTCAGGCTCACTGGTCTATAATTACTCGGATTATCCCTGCTACCCTTCTTAAACAAGGGGATAACATTATCAACTCTCCAGTCCTCCGGGACCTCACCCGTGTTCAAGGATGCTGCAAAGATATCTGCTAAGGCCCCAGCTATTTCTTCTTTCGCTTCCCTCAGTAACCAGGAATAGATTCTATCTGGACCTGGGGACTTGTCCACCTTAATGCCTTTTAGAATGCCCAACAGTTCCATCCTCCTTATGCTGACTTGACCTAGAGTAAGCAAAAATCTATCCCTAACCTCAACATTCATAATGTCCCTCTCCTTGGTGAATACTGAAGCAAAGTACTCATTGAGAATCTCACCCATTTTCTCTGACTCCACGCAGAACTTCCCTCCTTTGTCCTTGAGTGGGCCAACCTTTTCTCTAGTTACCCTGTTGCTCCTTATATATGAATAAAAGGCTTTGGGACTTACCTTAACCCTGTTTGCTAAAGATATTTCATGCATCCTTCTCGCCCTCTTAATTCCTCTCAATAGTTATAGAGATTAATTGAATGGGGAGAGGAGAGTTGCTTCGCAGGAGTTTGACAGAAATAGAGATAAGAGTGAGGACATGGAGGGAGTTAAACACGTATGTGAGGATCTGGAGTTGAAATATATTTCTTTCAATGACTCTTGAGATTTTCTCAAGAAGCATTTTTATTTTTGTGGTCTACATTTTGGTTTTCAGGTGCTATCTTTTCACTCTCACTAATTCATTTATGAGATGATTCTCCATCTGGTAACAATACCTTCAGTGTTTATGTTGATGGATAGAATATTTGGACTCACAGAAACAGATTTAGAAGAATTCATTAGTATCTCCACTTTATCTTCAGCCGCAACATACAGTGAATGTATTCATTTCACACACACCACAGCATTTAAATTGATACAAGATAACAAGCAGCAGTTGGCAACAATACCTTTGCAAAATAACTGATACATACTTTACATTTTAAAAAATCCATTCCCCCAAACATGCTTTCCATAGACATTGAAAATGTGTTTCTATTGCAAATGGACAAAGCTGTATGATTCTAACTCAACTAACCACTACTCCTGTTGGTACACTTTAGATCTCAATCTTAAAATTAAATTTAACAAATAACAGACTGCTCATTACAATAGGATCCAGTACATACTTTTTCCCAAGTATAGCAGTTTCTGAGTGAACATTGGCAAATGGTGAATCCTGATTCTAGTTTCGTCAAAAGATTTTGGTGATTCTCTCACTGCTATAACAAATATTCTTCACTGTTTACTAGTCTGACGTTCACATGTTACTTTTCACCCATATTTGCTGCGAAAAGACTCATTATAAACTTATCAGCAGCCAACAGAGAGGGGCCAGCCTGTGATTGGAGGAGCAGCTCCTCCTCATTTCTCTCCATTCATTTCTCTGATTGGTTGCCCTTGTGGATGGAATTTCCAAAGTTGGGGGTCTTTGGGGCTATAGTCATTCACCCTTCCAGTGTATTCTAAGCATTGGTGAAGATTCCAACATTAAATGCTTGCAAAGGTTGCTGTCAAAGTCAATGATGGCCATTCAAGATACTCTGTATAGAACAGGACATGGTGGAATTATTTGGATGAGTTAAGATTTTCAGATGGTGTAGAATGATAGGACGATCAGAATGGCCTAATCTGAGTGGTTCAAGGTGCAGGTAACTGCTGATAAACGGTGACCAAATTGATTTCAAATACCGATTAGCTATGATTAAGTGAATGATAGAACAAGCCTGAGATGCTGAACAACATTCTCCTTTTCCCATTATCTAATGGATAAAGGTTTTCGTGAATGATGTGTGAAAACTAAGCAGAAGAAGGCTATATACTAATACTAAAAACAAAAATAATGGAGGAGTTAGGCCGAGGGGCCTGTTTCTGTGCTCTATGTCTCTATGACTCTATTAGGAAGGATCATGAGACTTGGAATCTGTTTTGCAACGTTAAAGTCACCAGATAAATGCAGTTGTTACTTATTGTGTACTTGCGTTGCCTGAGGCGATGTGATTATCTGCACATCCAGCTTGTCACAAAATTCTGCTCCTCATTCAAATTAGTCCTGCAGAAAAGATCTGTCATAAAAACAGTCTTGCCCACTTATTTGAAGGTCAGAACAATTGTAAAAGTTTATGAGCATATTTGCTCCCCATTCACCAATGGCAAAGTTTGACATGTTAGACAGACTTCAGCTCGCTGACACATTCCTTCACCAGAAGCAATAGTCTTTCTTTGGAGAGGAAGCAGTGAAATGATCAGGTGTGTGCATTTTCATCTGTCTTCCATCGAAGCAGTTACCCATAGTCGGAAAGTGTTCTGGGACTAATCCCTGGTGTGTAATCCAATTCAGTTCAGTCTCAGCTGAGTCAGAATGGATTGTGCAAATTCATAACAGATTCTGGTCACACCTATAATGAGTGGTACACTAAGAGACATGTTCTTGACACCATCACTGTCATCATTGCACGTGCCTGAAGGTATTAAGGTCACAAGCTACACCTAAACTTGAGATACATGAAGCATGGCATCCTGATGAAGACACAGTGCCTTTTGTAACTGAATAGCCTAATCTTGCTCAGATATTGACGTACCTGTGAATGTAATGTTTGCTTTAATAGCTTACTGGAATAATAGTTCTATTAGATCTTTTAATACCCATGTCAACAGTTTTGTGTTATTCACTGATCCATTTATAGCTAATTACACTTCAGAAGGTGATGGTGAGCTGCCTTCTTGAACCACTCGAGTTAATTATCCACAATGCTGTTAGGGAGGGAGCAGATGTGGATGTGGAGTCAATTATGCAGGTTGCTTTGTCCTGGGATGGTGTTGAGCTCCTGGCGTGTTGATGGAGCTACACTCACTCAAGCAAATGGGGAGTATTCCATTCTGAGCTGGTGCCTAATAGATAGTGACAGGCTTTGAAGAGTCAGGAGGTGACTTACTTGCCGCAATACTCCTAACTTCTGACCTGCTCTTGGAGACTCAGTATTTATATGGTGAATCAATGAACATGTATGAAAGTGGTCAGACAAGTAGTTAATATGAACAACAATGGCTCCCTGTTGAGGGCATAGAGATTCAGGGTTGTTGTTGGGAGAGGCGGGGGGAACGGGCCTGGCAAGGATTGCAAGGATCAGTGCCACGTTAGCTGACTGACACCATTTCAAGCCCTCAGTGCTGAGAGCTGGGAGCGACTGTCTTTCCCGGGAAAGTAGATGGACCAGTTTGCATGGTTTTCTGGATCACTTACCAAAGAAATGAGCACTCCTCTGTTACATCGAGACGTTGCCAGTTTACTGGAGTCTGGAGGTGCCATCAGAGTCAAAAGCTCCAGCAATCTCCTGAAGGACTTTCTGCAACAACCCTTGGTCTCCAAGGTCTCCAAGTTAATCGTTCTGGTTTCAAATCCCACCATAGAAGCTGGTGGAACTTAAGGTCCATGAGTTCATGATTGTAGGTTTGAAAAGCGATCCCAGTAATGGTACCATGAAACTGTCATTAATTTAATTTAAACTCATTTGGTTCATTGTTGCCCCATAGGAAAGGCCATTAGAACAAGCCTGGGTACCAACCCACTGGAGGCTGGTGGTTGCAGTCGAGAGCTGCCATCACTCCTCCTCTGTCTTCGAGACTTAGAGGCGGTGCATTAATCTGTAATGGACCCATGAATAAGTCTCTGCAGAACAGACTCTGGCCTTGGATGAGAAGATGCAATTTATTATATCTTTGTAATTGGAGACATGTTACATTAATTCTCACAGAAATTAATTAATACTGACAAGAGAGGAAGAAGATACACATGCTTTCATCAGGAGACTGAGCTCAGTAACACTGAAATATTAACACTTTCTGGACCATTGCCTTATTCAATACTCAGCAGATCTGACCTATACGTGACTCCAGACCCATTGAAATCTGGTTGTCTTTTAACGGACACCCTGAAATGGATTCATCAGCTACTCATGTCAAGGTCAATCAAGGATCGGCAACAAATGCTTGCTTGGCCAGTCCGTGAAACATTAAAGAAAATGAAGATCTCTCCCACACATTGACACACAGACAAACCCATATAAACATTGATATACATATTGACACACACACGCACACATACACGCAAACAAACCCACACACATATACGCATTGACACACAGGCACTATCGCATACACATGCATTCACAGACAAGCCCACACAAACACTGACACGCTCATGCATACACAGACACAGATGCACACACATGCACCAGAGAATACCAACAGAAATAGAGTCATACAGTCATAGAGATGTACAACATGGAAACAGACCCTTTGGTCCAACCCGTCCATGCCGACCAGATATCCCAATCCAATCTAGTCCCACCTGCCAGCACCTATCCCTCCAAACCCTTCCTATTCATATACCCATCCAAATGCCTCTTAAATGTTGCAATTGTACCAGCCTCCACCACATCCTCTGGCAGCTCATTCCATACACGTACCACCCTCTGCATGAAAAAGTTACCCCTTAGGTTTCTTTTATATCTTTCCGCTCTCACCCTAAATCTATGCCGTCTAGTTCTGGACTCCCCCACCCCAGGGAAAAGACTTTGCCTATTAACCCTATCCATGCCCCTCATGATTTTGTAAACCTCTATAAGGTCACCCCTCAGCCTCCAACGCTCCAGGGAAAACAGCCCCAGCCTGTTCAGCCTCTCCCTGTAGCTCAAATCCTCCAACCCTGGCAACATCCTTGTAAATCTTTTCTGAACCCTTTCAAGTTTCATAACATCTTTCTGATTGGAAGGAGACCAGAATTGCACGCAATATTCCAACAGGGGCCTAACCAATGTCCTGTACAGCCGCAACATGATGTCCCAACCCCTGTACTCAATACTCTGACCAATAAAGGAAAGCATACCAAACGCCTTCTTCACAATCCTATTTACCTGCGACTCCACTTTCAAGGAGCTATGAACCTGCACTCCAAGGTCTCTTTGTTCAGCAACAGTCCCTAGGGCCTTACCGTTAAGTGGAAAGGTTTGCTTTCCCAAAATGCAGCACCTCGCATTTATCTGAATTAAACTCCCTCTGCCACTTCTCAGCCCATTGGCCCATTTGGTCCAGATCCTGTTGTAGTCTGAGGTAACCCTCTTCGTTTTCCACTGCACCTCCAATTTTGGTGTCATCTTCAAACTTACTAACTATACCTCTTATGCTCACATTGAAATCATTTATATAAATGATGAAAAGTAGTGGACCCAGCACCAATCCTTGCAGCACTCCACTGGTCACAGGCCTCCAGTCTGAAATCAACCCTCTACCACCACCCTCTGTCTTCTACCTTTGAGCCAGTTCTGTATCAAAATGGCTCTAAAAGTTGAAGTTTTAAATTGGAGAAAGGCCAATTTTGATGGTATTAGGCAAGAACTTTCAAAAGCTGATTGGGCGCAGATGTTCGCAGGTAAAGGGACGGCTGGAAAATGGGAAGCCTTCAGAAATGAGATAACAAGAATCCAGAGAAAGTATGTTCCTGTTAGGGTGTTCCTGTTCTGTTTCCATGTTGTACATCTCTATGACTCTAAACCCTTGACACTATGGCAGTCCCAATTTATGTTTGGAAAGTTAAAATCCCCTACCATAACCACCCTATTATTCCTACAGATAGCTGAGATCTCCTTACAAATTTGTTTCTCAATTTCCCTCTGACTACTGGGGAGTCTATAATACAATCCCAATAAGGTTGTCATCCCTTTCTTATTTCTCAGTTCCACTCAAATAACTTCCCTGGATGTATTTCCAGGAATATCCTCCCTCAATACAGCTGTAATGCTATCCCTTATCAAAAATGCCACTCCCCCTCCTCTCTTGCCTCCCTTTCTATCCTTCCTATAGAATTTGTATCCTGGAACATTAAGCTGCCAGTCCTGCCCATCCCTGAGCCATGTTTCTGTAATTGCTATGATATCCCAGTCCCATGTTCCTAACCATGCCCTGAGTTCATCTGCCTTCCCTGTTAGGCCCCTTGCATTGAAATAAATGCAGTTTAATTTATTAGTCCTACCTTGTTCTCTGCTTTGCCCTGACTGTTTGACTCACTTCTGTTCTCAACTGTACCAGTCTCAGATTGACCTCTTTCCTCACTATCTCCCTGGCTCCCACCTCCACCCCCCCCCCCCCACCTTACTAGTTTAAATCCTCCCGAGCAGCTCTGGCAAATCTCCCTACCAGTATGTTATTCCCCTTCCAATTTAGGTGCAATCTGTCCTTCTTGTGTAGGTCACTTCTACCCCAAAAATATGAATCCTTCTCCCGTACACCAGCTCCTCAGCCATGCATTCATCTGCTCTATCTTCCTATTCCTGCCCTCACTAGCTCTTAAGATTAGATTAGATTAGATTACAGTGTGGAAACAGGCCCTTCGGCCCAACAAGTCCACACCGACCCGCCGAAGCGAAACCCACCCATACCCCTACATTTACCCCCTTATCTAACACTATGGGCAATTTAGTATGGCCAATTCACCTGACCCTGCACATCTTTGGACTATGGGAGGAAACCGGAGCACCCGGAGGAAACCCACGCAGACACGGGGAGAACGTGCAAACTCCACACAGTCAGTCGCCTGAGGCGGGAATTGAACCCGGGTCTCTGGCGCTGTGAGGCAGCAGTGCTAACCACTGTGCCACCGTGCCGCCCACACGGGAGGTAATCCAGATATTAGGTAAAAACAATGACTGCAAATGCTGGAAACCAGATTCTGGATTAGAGTGGTGCTGGAAGAGCACAGCAGTTCAGGCAGCATTTGAGGAGCAGTAAAATCGACGTTTCGGGCAAAAGCCCTTCATCAGGAATACAGGCAGAGAGCCTGAAGGGTGGAGAGATAAGTGAGAGGAGGGTGGGGGTGGGGAGAAAGTAGCATAGAGTACAATAGGTGAGTGGGGGAGGGGATGAAAGTGATAGGTCGGGGGTGGGAGGGTGAGGTGGATAGGTGGAAAAGAAGATAGGCAGGTAGGACAAGTCATGGGGACAGTGGGAGTTTCCTCATTTCCCCTTTCCCCACCTCACCCTAGTTCCAAACTTCCAGCTCAGCACTGTCCCCATGACTTGTCCTACCTGCCTATCTTCTTTTCCACCTATCCACCCCCCCGACCTATAACTTTCATCCCCTCCCCCACTCACCTATTGTACTCTATGCTACTTTCTCCCCACCCCCACCCTCCTCTCACTTATCTCTCCACCCTTCAGGCTCTCTGCCTGTATTCCTGATGAAGGGCTTTTGCCCGAAACGTCGATTTTGCTGCTCTTCGGATGCTGCCTGAACTGCTGTGCTCTTCCAGCACCACTAATCCAGTAATCCAGATATTATCACCCTCAAGGACCTCCTTTTTAAATTCCGGCCTAACTCTCTGTAATGTCCCTTCAGAATCTCGTCCTTTTCCCTTCCTATATCATTAGTTCCAATGTGTACAATGGCCTCCTGCTGACCCCTCTCCCCCTTGAGAACATTTTGCACCTTCTCTGAGACATCCTTGATCCTGGTACCAGGGAAGCAACACACCATTCTGATTTCTCGCTGCTGGCCACAGAAACGTCTGTCTGTACCTCGGACTAGAGCTGCTGACAAACACGCACACACACTGGCATAGACAATCCCTACATTGTGGAAGCAGGCCATTGACCCTTCAAGAGCATCCCACTACCACCCCCCCACACTAAACCGTAATCCTGCATTTCCCAAGGATGACCCACCTAACCTACACATCCCTGGACACTATGGGCAATTTAACATGGCCAATCCACCTAACCTGCACATTCCTGGACTGTGGGAGGTAACAGGAAGACACAATCAAACCTGGGTCCCTGGCACTGCGAGCAGCATTGCTAACCACTGAGCAACCCTACCACATGCAATAGATGCTGATACACACTCAGATATCTTGGCTCACATTTACATACACATGGATACTCACACACAGGCACTGTTGTACACATACATACACAAACCCACACAAACACGAATATACTCACATAGAGATGACATTGATACACACACAAAATAGCATACAAATGCAGACATTGACTCACAGATAAAAACACATAAAAGCAGATACACTCACATACACCCAAACATTCTCTCTCTCTCTCACACACACACACACACACCCGACACAAAGACTGAGAAAAAGAAACAGACACACAGAGAAACACATAGGCATACTTTGATACACAAGTAGACGCACACACACATACAGACCCACATAGACACACACACATGCGTAGAAAGACACACAAAGACAGACAGACATACACACACACATATATATAAATGCCTGGCCTTTCAATAGTTATTGATCCAGTCGGTTAATTACGCTTGAGTCCATACGCTTTTTCTTGCTGGAGAGTTATATACTTTTCATTCACATCAAACTGAATCAGGGTGGAAAAATAATCACAGTCAAACAGAGGGAGATTTGTTCTTTTGTAGTTACTTGGAAGGTTTCATGCAGTGAAGCAATAGCTTTCTGCCTGAACACAATACCATCTGGGAGCCAGAAAACCATATCCTTTTCTGAAAACTCTTTTAGAGGCTTATTTCCATGTGAAAGTCAGACCTTACTCTCAGAGTTGGACACTGAGGAACAAAGAAGAATTTATATTTCTGTAGCGCCAACCACAGGACATCCTAAAGGATGCAAAAGAGAGTGTGACAGAGTTGAAGATGGGTGAGAGCAATGACTGTGAAGTGATAGGCCTTGATGAAGATGCAAATGTGCCTCTGAGGGAAGTGTGACATCATAGTGACCTCAGTGGTCATTTGTTAGATTAGATTACAGTGTGGAAACAGGCCCTTCGGCCCAACAAGTCCACACCGACCCGCCGAAGCGAAACTCACCCATACCCCTACATTTACCCCTTACCTAACACTACGGGCAATTTAGCATGGCCAATTCACCTGACCCTGCACATCTTTGGACTGTGGGAGGAAACCGGAGCACCCGGAGGAAACCCACGCAGACACGGGGAGAACGTGCAAACTCCACACAGTCAGTCGCCTGAGGCGGGAATTGAACCCGGGTCTCTGGCGCTGTGAGGCAGCAGTGCTAACCACTGTGCCACCGTGCCGTCCAGGACGTGATTGGACTCTGCTTCTCAGCCTCACTAACATATACAGTGTGGTGATGAATATTTCATTAGCATTTCTAAATCATAGAATCCCTACAGTGCAGAAAGAGGCCATTTGGCCCATCAAACCTGTTCCAACACCCTGATGAGCATCCCATCCAGAGCACAGCCCCCTGCCTATTCCCATAACTATGCATTACACATCGCTGGACACTACAGCATAGCCAATCCACCCAATCTACACATCTTTGGACTGTGGGAGGAAACTGGAACACCCAGAGGAAACTCACACAGACAATGTGCAAACTGCACACAGACACTCACTCTAGAGTGGAATCAAACCTGGGTCCCTGGCACTGTGGGTAGCAGCACTAATCATTGTGCCACCGTGCCACCCACAACATGGAGATTGTATCAATATCAAAGAATCAACATTGGAACATGACCAGACAGACTGTCCACCATATTAAAGGTCTTGGTAATGATTTTATGAAGACCTGATGGAAATTGTCCCAAATCTTTGCAAATTTCATGTTGGAAGTGAGTGGGTCAGCTGACCAGGCTTCTATACTTAGAGCTGAAGTGTATGTCTGGACGGCAACCAGTAGTTGTTCACAGTAATAATGCCAGACTGCAGATGGGGGATCATTTGAGAGTATTATCAGCAGAGTGTCACATTCAGTTATATAAGACCAAGTCACCAGTACCATCCTTAGGAGAGATGAGAAATTCCTCCTTTTTGGGATGATTCCAAAGTAGCAGCACTGCAGGGCTAAATTGAAAGGTAGGGAAAAGGCCGAGTTATTCTGAAAATAATGACGTGAAAAGAGAGTCTTAAATCTAAGGACTCCGCCATCTCAAATGCCAAGGAGGTTTGGAATTGGTTCAATGCTAATATATTTTATTACTAATAATATGAAAGTTATCTCATTAAAGCAGTCCCTGAGTACAATCCTATCATCATATCTCTTCATTTCAACCCCCCTCATGAGAAATACATATACATATATATATATATACATACACACACACACGATTCACCATGCTTCCTCCTCATGGTTGCAAGGGGTAGTTCACTAATAGCTTTGAATGTGTACAACAAAGATAGTAGGGATATTCCGGGTAACTACAGACCAGTGAGCCTGATGTCAGTAATGGGAAATGTGCTGGAGAAGGTACTGAGGGATAAAATCTATTTATGTTTGGAAAAGAATGGGCTTATCAGTGATAGGCAACATGGTTTTCTGCAGGGAAGATCAAGCCTTACCAACTTAATAGAGTTCTTTGAGGAAGTGACCAAGTTG
Organism: Chiloscyllium plagiosum; assembly: GCF_037043375.1. Taxonomy (NCBI): domain Eukaryota; kingdom Metazoa; phylum Chordata; class Chondrichthyes; order Orectolobiformes; family Hemiscylliidae; genus Chiloscyllium; species Chiloscyllium plagiosum. Next base: position 48,848,014 of record NW_028270168.1, read on the forward strand.
GTGGATGAAGGAAGGCTGTAGATGTCATATACATGGACTTTAGTAAGGTGTTTGATAAGGTTCCTCATGGTAAACTCGTAGAGAAAGTGAATTCTCATGGTGTGCAGAGTGTTCTAGCTAGGTGGATAAAGAACTGGTTGAGGAACAGGAGACAGAGAGTAGTAATTGAATGGAGTTTCTCGAAATGGAGAAAGGTGACCAGTGGTGTTCCACAGGGGTCAGTGCTGGGGCCACTGTTGTTTGTGATATACATAAACAAATCTGGAAGGGTGCACTGGTGGTATGGTCAGCAAGTTTGCAGATGACGCAAAGATTGGTGGAGCAGCAGAAAGCATAAGGGACTGTCAGAGAATACAGGAGAATATAGATAGACTGGAGAGTTAGGCGGGGGGAAGTGGCAGGTGACGTTCAATCCAGGCAAATATGAGGTGATGCATTTTGGGTAGTCTAATCCTAGAGTGAACTATGCTGTAAACGGAAGAGCCTTGGGAAAAGTTGATGAGCAGAGAGATCTGGGACTTCAGGTCCATTGTGCCCTCAAGGTGGCTGAATAGATGGATATTGTGGTCGAGAAGGCATATAGTATGCTTGCCTTAATTGGACGGGGTATTGAATATAAGAGCTTGCAGGTCATGTTAAAATTGTGCAAGACATTGGTTCGGCCACATTTAGAATACTATGTACAGTTCTGGTCACCACATTACCAAAAGGATGTGGACGCTTTGGAGAGGGTGCAGAGAAGGTTTATGAGGATGTTGCCTGGTATGGAAGGTGCTAGCTATGAAGAGAGGTTGGGTAGGTTAGGATTGTTTTTATTAGAAAAAAGGAAATTGAGGGGGGACCTGTCTACAAAATCATGAAGGGTATGGACAGGATGGATAGATATAAGCTTGTTCCCAGGGTGAAGGATTCAATAATGAGAGGTCACGAGTTCAATGGTAGAGATGAAAAGTTTAAGGCGGATACATGGGGCAAGTACTTTACACAGAGGGTGGTAGGTGCCTGGAATGCGTTGCCAGCCGAGGTAGTAGAGACAGGCAAGGTAGATTCATTTTAGGTGCATCTGGACAGATGCATGAGTAGCTGGGGAGCAGAGGGATACAGATGCTTAGGAATTGGGCAATAGGTTTAGACAGTGAAGTTGGATCGGCTCAGGCTTGGAGGGCCAATGGGCCTGTTCCTGGGCTGTCAATTTTCTTTATTCTTTGTGTGCCTCTTGTGATTGAAGTGCACCTTACCTGTTGATACTGCAGAGGCCTTACAATTCATTGTCCTGTTTACATCATTGCATGGATGGTCTATTTTGCCTCCTGCCATCTCTTTCAGTGAGTTTCTCAGGGGCTTGACACATAGGCCCGATAGTTGCTGAGAGTGAGAGAGACCTGTGTCATCTCTGGTTACTAGTCCTGTAGAAACAGGAATTCAGGTATAAAGACAAGGGAGATAACTTTACAACAAGTGTTGATGCGCATAAGAGAGGGTCTGGTATAACCTGGCTCCAAAGGTAGGAATGCCGCTCTCTGAGCTGATTCATTGTCAAATCTTCCCAGGATTTCCCAGGTAGATTTACCCCTGATACTTGTGCCTCTTTCCAAAAAAACAGAACACGGGTGTCCTTGCACTCCCTGGAATTCTCTTCAAATCAGTCTCCTTGAAATCCAATCATGCAGGGCAATAATTGCGGTTTTCAAAAGTGAGTGCTGATTGGTCCAACATGATCTGTGTGTACCTAAACCACCCTGATTGCTGTGGGCTATATGTCAGGTTGCTCAGAATGATCAGGTTCCTGATGAAGGGCTTATGTCAATTCTCCTGGTCCTTGGATGCTGCCTGACTTGCTGTGCTTTTCCAGCACCACACTCTCAACTTTAATCTCCAGCATCTGCAGTCCTCACTTTCTCCTGCTCAGAATGCCCCATGATCACCCACGACAGCTGACTGAAATAGGCCTTAGGCCTGTGTCCTTGCAAAATGGCATGTGACTCCTGTTTCAGCTTCTCAACTGGATGGGGAGTAACTACAGCAGAGAGTGGGCATTCGGTTAGTTGCATCACTGCCAGGTTAATGACGTTTAACAGAGCTGCTGGAGGCCGTGGTGATTGACAGCTAGCTGGACCTCGACAAATACGAGTTCCCTGGTTGGAGCTATTAATCTGCTTCAATCAGGGAGCCCAAGCTGACAGATAAACAGCAGTGTATAAGAGATTGCTGGCCCTGTAATAGCTGACTTTGAAGATGCTGTACCAGAGTCAGGACTTTGCACATGTAAATAAGGAGTGACTTGGTGACGGGATAACTGGAATTATTTCAGTCGCCATAACTGGTAGGACAATAATCTGGTTAAATATGAAGTGAGGAAGAACAGGGGGTACTCTTCCTTCTGGTTCATACTGAAACTTCAGACTTACGTTCAGCCCTCACCTGCTTCTCAAATGCCACCACCACCATCCCCCTTCCCACCTGCTGCCTTCAGTCTATGTCCCAACCCAATGATCTCACATCAACCAGCAATTAGCCTCTAGGGTAGGATCTCACACCCACTGCCCAACAGTGATGTACGAATGTTGGCCTGGCAGACTGGCTTGCAGTAAGCTGGCCCCCCAACTACTTATACATATGTGGCAGAAACAAGCTGGCCTTCAATCCCTGGGCTGAGGTCTCTGCATTAAGGAGTCTATAACCAGTGAGTAAAAGACTTGCACAACATCAGATGCACGGCAACGACCCGTGTGTAAGAGACAATCATGAGTATTGTGTCTAACTAGTCAGAAGATCTTCTAATTTGTTTAGGAAGAAACAAGGTGGTAGCTTTCACACACTCTGCTCTGTAATATTGAATTATTTTCAAGTTGTGGAACACACATTGCCCAATCTGTGCTACAGCGTAATGTCAGTGTTTACAGTTCACACAGGCCTCCTAACTAATCTGCAGCCTTTCCCTCAGTCTTTCTTCCTCACCTTCTACCTTCTCTGAAGATAGATCAATAGCATTCACCACGCTTATGTCTCAGAGCGAAGAATACTTTCTTGAATTCCTCATTCAGTTGAATGACAATCCATTTCTTCACATTGTTGCAACTCAGCTTCACATTTCCCAGCTTCTGTTTCTTGAATAGAATGAAAACAGTGAGAACTACTTTGGCAGGAATGTTTTTCTTCCAGAAATGTATTAATCAAACTAACCAGGGCTGATTGAGACTATTGTTGTCTCGCAGATCTTCCATTCCTGTAGAATGCTGCTCTTATACAGTGAATCGATCTATCAATGTAGTAAACAAACTACATCAACCAACAACTTGCCTTTATTTAACACCTCTGTGGTAGCAACATTCCACTTTGCTGATACAATATGAGACAACGTTTGATCCCAATGGAGATAGGTATTAAGATGGGTGACCAAAAGCTTGGTGAAACAGATAGAGAGGGTGGAAAATGTCAGGGCCCCAAGGCAGGTGTTACCATTGGTGGGGGTGAAGGAAGTTAATAATGTCCAGGAGGCCATAACTGGAGTAACAGAGAGTTTTGAGTATTATGGGGCTGGAAGGGTCACGGACATCATGGAGGTTGGGAGTATCAAGGCCATGGAGGATTAGAGACCAGGGTGAGAATTTTAAACTCAAAGTGTAGTTCCAATGGTAACCAAGGACATGTACCATTTTACACAAGTGCCATTTGAAATTATTGAGAAGAGATTAAAGAACATGGGTCATATTGGCAGTAGTTAGCACAGAATACAGTCAGCAATATATACTTCATAAACAACTTTGGGAAAATATTAGACAGATTGGTGACCCAGAGGTTAGCACTGAAGCCTCACAGCGCCAGGGACCAGGGTTCTATTCCACTCCTGGACAGTGAGTTTGTATATGCTCCCCGAGGATGTTTTGGGTTTCCACACACAGTCCAAAGATGTGCAGGCTAGGTGGATCATCCATGGGAAATGCAAGGTTGCAGGGATAGGGTAGGAGGTTGTGTCTGGGTGGGATGCTCTGCAGAGGATTGGTGTGGACTCAATGGGTCAAATGGCCTGCTTCCACAATGTCGGAATTCAATGAACAGAGACAGACTGGTGTGATCAGCAGGGATGGCTGAAATGATACATTTAATTGAAGGATGAGGAATGGAAAAGGAATGGTACAAAGTTCAGGATGCAGGAAGAGAGACCTAGTGTGTACCTGCACAAACCTAGGAGGCAGGACAGGCTAATTAAGGTATTGAAACATTGCAAGCTGGGGCCTTGGCTTTATGAATATAAGTTATGCTGAACCCACAGGTTAGAACCCCCAATATTGTGTTCCAGTTGTAGGAACCAGACTTTTCAAAGGTTATCAAATGCTTGGAAGGGTGTAAAAGGACGTTACCGCACAAGCAAAGAAGAGACAAGATCTAGGATCAGAATTAGGCTATTCAGCCCCTGGAGGAGAGTGTGAGGACTGCAGATGCTGGAGGTCAGAATCAAAAAGTGTGGTTCTAGAAAAGCACAGCAGGTCAGGCAGCATCTGAGGAGCAGGAGAGTCAACGTTTCAAGCATGAGATCTTCATCAGCAGTCATTCCTGATGAAGAGCTTATGCTTGAAACGTTGACTCTCCTGCTCCTCAGATGCTGCCTGACCTGCTGTGCTTTTCCAGCACCACACTTTTCAACACTATTCAGCCCCCTGAGCATGCTGTCTCATTCATGGCTGGTTGAACTGTGGAGCTTGGAGCTGAGGAGGTTACCGAAATTCTGAAGACGAGACGTATTGGACGTGATATGTTAATTCTATTTCTCACTCCACAGATGCTGCCCAACGTACTGGATCTCTCCAACAATTCCTGTGTTTGTTTTAGATTTCCAGCATTTGTACTGAAGAAGAGCTTATGCCTGAAACGCCAACTCTCCTGCTCCTCGGGTGCTGCCTGACTGGCACTTTTCAGCAACAACCATAATATGTTGCTTTCCTTTTTATGTTCAAAAGAGAATTGCATAAAGACATGAAATAAATAAAGGACAATACAGAAAGAGCAAGGGTGCTATCTGTCAGACCACAAACTAGTGCCCATGGGCCAAGACAGAGTGGCAGGGGGGTGGGTGGTTTCTCTGCCAGTCTTGCTTGTAAAGTGCAGGTTGCTGAGCATACTGGTTTAAGGCCAGTGAGGAGGGGCAGAGAAGAACAAAATGGTCTCCCAGCCAATCGCGGCATGTTGTCAAGGCAACCAGCATCAGTTGGAGATCAGGCCTTCGGCCTTCAAAAATAAAGAGAGGGGATAAAACCTAAATTTATTGACATGAATATTAATATATTCCAAAAGGAACCAAATGTTGGATATTTTAATAATTTAATTATAAATTTAATTAATAAATAAGTTTGTATTCCGTCCGCATGATAATGGCAAGGGATGAAGCATAGAAGGATGGGTTGGTAAATTTGCAGATGACATGAATGCTGGTGGAGTTGTGGACCATGCTGAAGGATGTTGTAGGTTACAAAGAGACATAGTTAAGCTGCAGAGCTGGGCTGAGAGATGGCAAATGGAGTTTAATGCGGGAAAGTGAGGTGATTCAGTTTGGAAGGAGTAATAGGAATACAGAGTACTGGACTTTGGTAAGATTCTTGGTAGTGTCGATGAACAGAGAAATCTCGGTGTCCTTGTACATAGATCCCTGAAAGTTGCCACCCAGATTGGTAGGGTTGTTAAGAAGGCATTCAGTGTGTTAGGTTTTATTGGGAGAGGGAACCACGAGGTCATGCTGCAGCTGTGCAAAACTGACGTTGCTGCACTTGGAGTATTGACTACAGTTCTGGTCTCCACATTATAGAAAGGATGTGGAAGCTTTGGAATGGTGCAGAGGCGATTTACTAGGATGCTGCCTGGTATGGAGGGAAGGTCTTATGAGGAAAGCCTGGGAGACCTGAGGCTGTTTTCATTAGAGAGAAGAAGGTTGAGAGGTGATTTAATTGAGACATATAAGATAATCAGAGGGTTAGATAGGGTGGACAGTGAGAACCCTTTTCCTCGGATGGTGATGGCTACCACGAGGGGACTTAGTTTTAAATTAAGGGGTGGTAGATATGGTCAGATGTCAGAGGTAGGTTCTTTACTCAGAGAGCAGTGGGGGCCTGGAATGCCCTGCCTGCAACGGTAGTAGACCTGCCAACATTCAGGGCATTTAAATGGTCATTGGATAAACATATGGATAAAAATGGAATAGTGTAGGTTAGATGGGCTTCAGATTGGTGCCACAGGTCAGTGCAACATGGAGGGCCAAAGGAAATGTACTGCGCTGTAATGTTCTATGTTCTGCGTTCTGTGAGTGAACTTGGAAATGAAAACAGAAATTGCTCGGAATTCTCAGCAGGTTTGGCAGCAACTGTGAAGAGGAATCAGAGTTAATGTTTCAGGTCTGGTGACCCTTCCTCAGAACTTATGATAGCTCGAAAAAAGTTGCTTTTTTATGAAGAAGATAGAGTGTGGGTAGGGGGTAAGGAGAAAAAGATAGGTGGAGATAGAGCCCAAAGTGAGAGAAGAATAGTTGGACAGACAAAGGAGTGCATAACAATTAGCCGAGGAGAATGAATAGCTACTTATGGTAACTATCAGTGGCTAACAATGGGTTGTGTGTAATTGCAGGTTAAAACAATGACTGCAGATGCTGGAAACCAGATTCTGGATTAGTGGTGCTGGAAAAGCACAGCAGTTCAGGCAGCATCCGAGGAGCTGCAAAATCGACGTTTCGGGCAAAAGCCCTTCATCCTGATGTCCCGAAACGTCGATTTTGCTGCTCCTCGGATGCTGCCTGAACTGCTGTGCTCTCCCAGCACCACTAATCCAAAATGTGTGTAATTGCAGACTATGTGATAGCAAGAGTTGAAAATGTGTTGCTGGAAAAGCGCAGCAGGTCAGGCAGCATCCAAGGAACAGGAGAATCAACATTTCGGGCATGAGCCCTTCTTCGGGATGTGATAGCAAGGTCTGGTGTGTGGGGGAGGACTTGATTAGATTGACCTCACACAGCCAGCTCAAGAACAAACGCCACATCTCTCTCATTCTATTAGAAAATAGCAATCTCCTCTGGTAATTATGTGTTAGGATGTAATTTCAAATAAGTTCAAGCAATTTCACTGTTTATTTTTAATATTTATTGTTAAATTTTGTTGTTAACCATGGCTCAAGTGGGTAGTATGTTCTGATTCAGAAGGTTGTTGGTTTAAGTCCCACTCCAGAGAATTGAGTAAGTAATCTAAGTTAGCATCTGAAATATCACAGTGTAAGGTCTGTCCATCAGGATATGAAGGACTGATGCTGGGAGGAGCTAACGAGTGTGTTTGTGTATTCTCTAAATAGCTATTCCAATGCTAAGTCCATGCAGCTAATGGTAATGCACTCTTACTCTGAAATTGAACCTGATATCTCACCAGGGACAATAACTCAAATGCAATATAACTAGACTTCAAGTGTTTTATATTAAGCTTATTCTGTTGATCAAGATTGAGCCTTCCTTCTGTGATTCCCCACCCCCACTTGGAATCAGTGCCATAGACTAACAATAATCAGAACAATTGGTCGCAGCAAACCACCACAAAGCATCTCAGATAGTTCCAGTGACCACAACCACAGCATATATCCAGTTCACCCTGGGCAGATTTCACCATATCCATCATTCTAGGCTATCAGTCCATTAAATCTTATCTAGGCTCTGTTTACCTTATCAGTGCGATATAATCGATCCCATTGTACTATTTTGAAGAACTGGGGACTTCTCTCTGATAATCTGCATCAACATCACCAAAGGACAAACTATCACTAACTCATTGCTGAGAGAATCCATTTTTTATGGGGCTTTTACTGTGTGGACCGGGTGCCCAGTATTATTTTTCTTCATAACTTCAAGAACCTTCTCAGCTCCAAGGAGAGCACCATTTGGCTCTCTTTATGAATGAAACTATTCTGGGGGGGAAACAGGAAAGATCCCATTTCCCTCAGCCTTATCGAATGAGATTCGATGGTACACATTGAACTGGGTGTTTATGAGTTGGGTTCTTTGTGGTGCAGTGATAGCCTCCCTGTCTCTGAGCTAGGAGGCCTGGGTTCAAGTCCCAGCTAATCCAGGGGAGTATAGCAGCATCTAAACAGATTGATTAGCATAAATAAACTAACTTCAATTTATGCCTGAAATGTTGATTCTCCTGCTCCTCAGATGCTGCCAGACCTGCTGCACTTTTTCCAGCATCTGCAGTCATTGTTTTTACCACTTTTCCAGTACCCCACTCTCAACAACTAACTTCAATTTGTGCCCAAGTGTCATTGGAGACAGACCATGTGGTATCCACAAATATTCTCAATGGGAATCACGTGACACTGTGGTAGTTACCCTATCTTTGAGCCAGAAAGCCTGGGTTCAGAGGCCCACCTGTTTCAGAGGTGGGAAACAACATCTCTGTCACAATATCTTATTCATTTTCCATTTGATCTGTGGAAAATACATTGCTTTACACTTTCCACAGCTCACAAAATAAGCATAATATTAATACAAATGTCAATGAACAAGTAGCAAGGAATCCTATAAATAGCTATCTGTGTTATTCCTACCCTCTTGTAAACAGCCTTTACAAAGCCGCTACCTTTTGGCATCCAAGACCAATCGCTGTTGTCAGTCTCTTCCATTTCCTAACTTTCCAGTTTAATAGACACAATAAAACTTTTATTACAAGTATAATAAATTGTGTTATTACAATCATGTGAGATAGGATCCTGATCCATGGGTGAACCTGAATGTTCAGTCCCCAGTTCCACATTTTAAGATGTTAAACAGAGGCTCTGTTTACCTTATCGCTGTGATGCACTCTTTTGAAGAAGAATTGAGGACTTCTCTCTGATAAGCTGCATCAACCAACATTACCAAAGGACAGACGATCACGCATTAACCCGTTCCTGACAGGATCCACTTTCTACAAAGTTTCTACTGTGTGGACCAGGAGAAACCTGGAGCTGCAAGTCACTATTCCCTCTGAGTTTTGATCTCCTTCATATCCATCGCCCATTTATGGATAACGTCCTTTCCTTAGAGAATGATTTTCACCCAATTTGTCAGTGATGTATGGAATAGACGGAAGTCCAGGAGGTCTGACCCACCGTGAATCCTGGTCATTTGGGTGGACGGATAGAGTTATGTGGAGTTCCTCATTGGCTTCAACAGGACTTGGTGACTAATGGTCAAGTCAAAGGAAATATTGTTGATAGTCACATTTTGGCCATTTAGGGCACACTGTGCCTGTCCTTTTTGGTATCCTGAGGTTGCCATGGTGACACATAAGGTGTCTCCTACTGAGGCTTTGGTTATTCACCAGCAGGGCAGACAATGAGCAGCTCTCATAAGAGACAATTTTACACTGAGTTAGCCCTTCCCTGTCATTTCCTCTAGACAGGCCCAGTGGTTTCAGCTTATTGACACTGGGACAAATCTCGATTCATCCAGAATGATGGCATAGAGTCATAGAGTCATAGAGATGTACAGCATGTAAACAGACCCTTCAGTCCAACCCGTTCACGCCGACCAGATATCCCAACCCAATCTAATCCCACCTGCCAGCACCCGGCCCATATCCCTCCAAACCCTTCCTATTCATATACCCATCCAAATGCCTCTTAAATGTTGCAATTGTACCAGCCTCCACCACTTCCTCTGGCAGCTCATTCCATACACGTATCACCCTCTGCGTGAAAAGGTTGCCCCTTAGGTTTCTTTTATATCTTTCCCCTCTCACCATAAACCTATGCCCTCTAGTTCTGGACTCCCCCACCCCAGGGAAAAGACTTTGCCTATTTATCCTATCCATGCCTCTCATAATTTTGTAAACTTCTATAAGGTCACCCCTCAGCCTGAGACGCTCCAGGGAAAACAGCTCCAGCCTGTTCAGCATCTCCCTGTAGCTCAGATCCTCCAACCCTGGCAACATTCTTGTAAATCTTTTCTGAATCCTTTCAAGTTTCACAACATCTTTCCGATAGGAAGGAGACTAGAATTGAACCCAATATTCCAACAGTGGCCTAACCAATGTCCTGTACAACCGCAACATGATCTCCCAACTCCTGTACACAATACTCTGACCAATGAAGGAAAGCATACCAAACACCTTCTTCACTATCCTATCTACCTGCGACTCCACTTTCAAGGAGCTATGAACCTGCACTCCAAATTCGCTTTGTTCAGCAACACTCCCTGGGACCTTACCATTAAGTGTATAAGTCCTGCTAAGATTTGCTTTCCCAAAATGCAGCACCTCACATTTATCTGAATTAAACTCCATCTGCCACTTCTCAGCCCATTGGCCCATCTGGTCAAGATCCTGTTGTAATCTGAGGTAACCCTCTTTGCTGTCCACTACACCTCCAATTTTGGTGTCATCTGTAAACTTCCTAACTGTACCTCTCATGCTCACATGCAAATCATTTATGTAAATGACAAAAAGTAGACGGCCCTGCACCGATCCTTGTGGCACTCCACTGGTCACAGGCCTCCAGTCTGAAAAACAACCCTCCACTGACACCCTCTGTCTTCTACCTTTGAGCCAGTTCTGTATCCAAATGGCTAGTTCTCCATGTATTCCATGAGATCTAACCTTGCTAATCAGTCTCCCATGGGGAACCTTGTTGAACACCTTACTGAATTCCATACAGATCACATCTACTGCTCTGCCCTCATCAATCTTCTTTGTTACTTCATCAAAAAACTCAATCAAGTTTGTGAGACATGATTTCCCACACACAAAGCCATGTTGACTATCCCGAATCAGTCCTTGCCTTTCCAAATACATGTACATCCTGTCCCTCAGGATTCCTTCCAACAACTTGCCCACCACCGAGGTCAGGCTCACCGGTCTATAGTTCCCTGGCTTGTCTTTACCACCCTTCTTAAACAGTGGCACCACGTTTGCCAACCTCCAGTCTTCCGGCACCTCACCTGTGACTATCGATGATACAAATATCTCAGCAAGAGGCCCAGCAATCACTTCTCTAGCTTCCCACAGAGTTCTCGGGTACACCTGATCAGGTCCTGGGGATTTATCCACTTTTAACCGTTTCAAGACATCCAGCACTTCCTCCTCTGTAATCTGGACATTTTGCAAGATGTCACCATCTATTTCCCTACAGTCTATATCTTCCATATCCTTTTCCACAGTAAATACTGATACAAAATATTCATTTAGTAGCTCCCCCATTTCTGTGGCTCCACACAAAGGCCACCTTGCTGATCTTTGAGGGGCCCTATTCTCTCCCTAGTTACCCTTTTGTCCTTAATATATTTGTAAAAACCCTTTGGATTCTCCTTAATTCTATTTGCCAAAGCTATCTCATGTCCCCATTTTGCCCTCCTGATTTCCCTCTTAAATATACTCCTACTTTCTTTATACTCTAAGGATTCACTCGATCTATCCTGACTATACCTTACATATGCTTCTTTCTTTTTCTTAACCAAACTCTCAATTTCTTTAGTCATCCAGCATTCCCTATACCTACCAGCCTTTCCTTTCACCCTGACAGGAATATACTTTCTCTGGATTCTTGTTATCTCATTTCTGAAGGCTTCCCATTTTCCAGCCGTCCCTTTACCTGCGAACATCTGCCCCCATTCAGCTTTGGAAAGTTCTTGCCTCATACCATCAAAATTGGCCTTTCTCCAATTTAGAACTTCAACTTTTAGATCTGGTCTATCCTTTTCCATCACTATTTTAAAACGAATAGAATTATAGTCGCTGGCCCCAAAGTGCTCCCCCACTGACACCTCAGTCACCTGCCCAGCCTTATTTCCCAAGAGTAGGTCAAGTTTTGCACCTTCTCTAGTAGGTACACCCACTTACTGAATCAGAAAATTGTCTTGTACACACTTAAGAATGGGGAGGGGAGTTTGTTCAGTGATATCCAGGTACCTTTATGGTATTTACTCACATTACAGACTTGCATTAGGGAGTGTGTCAGATTATCCCCACGCTTCGATATCTGGAGCAGTGCACCAATGTAATACCAGCCCTTATTGTCATCACAGTTACTTAATACCCGGTCGGTCAGATTGAGGTTTCTGAAGTGACATAGGAGTATCGTCTCCTCCACCCATGTATTCAATTGCTCATCTGACACCAGAACTCTGTGGGCATCTCATTGCTACATACTCCTGTTAAACATAGACAGAAGCCAGCTAGTACATGTGCAGCAAACTGCTGTGTTCTTATTGCATGCCATGCTCTGAGCAATTCTGTCTATGATCTGGTAGATGATATTCTAGAGGGACCTCAACACTTTGATGGTGATCAGAGTCACCTGTGCTGTCCATTATTACTAGACCGATCCATTTCCTGATACCCCTGTTCTATAATTATCCTCAACTTTTTCCTGGAGGGATTGTAGCTGATAATCCCCCATTTCTGCTGTGTCGAGGGTGTTAAAATTTGCCATTCCTGCTGCACAGCTGGTTCCTGTTATTTATCAGCCCCGACTCCTCCTTTTCTGTTCCGATGTAAAGTCACTACACTGAGTTGCCTCTGGAGCAAACCATCAAAGAGCTGCCAGGTTTTTGGATCACACCAGACTGCTACCCATGTGTCTGACAGGTTAAACACTACTTGGTCCTGCTGATACTCCGACACCAGTGTAACTTCTGTTTCTTGTAAAACCATCCCCCCCTGCATTTCACTACCCTGTGGTTCTGGGGTAGTTCCTGGGATCATGGTGGTGGCCCTTAGTGGGTCAGCTCTGTCCAGTGTGGAAGGTCATGCCCCCACTCATTCACCCTGAGTGGAAATGGCTCTGTGTCTGAAATGTCAGGCTCAAGCTTCCACTCTAGTCTGGCCCACTTGACCAGGCCATCAGATTTCACAGGAGATGGGCACCACCCACCAAGTGAGAGCTTACGGCCTACTACTACCACAGACCAGGTAAGGAATGTAGTCGCCATCATGGAGCCCGTCCCTTTGGTCGTAACCTGCAGGAGGACTCCCTGGCTGAGTTTCTCATCTGATAGGCTGGCTTGTACCTCACCCCAACATGTGTGGGTCACATTTGTCAGAATGCTTAAGGATTTCTGCTCCCACATGATCATCGCCATCCCATTTCCCTCATAATACAAACCCCGGGCCCTAATCATTATGAGTCTTTCTTTTTATATGACACACCTCTGCTGATGTATCGGCTGAATTCTATTGGAGGAGGGTGATGGTAATCACCAATCTTACCTCCTCAATCAATAGTGTTCCCATAATTTCAAACTCATTAACTTGACCCTCTGCTAAACAAGTGTAATTTCTGCTCTTATTTCCAGTTGGGAAATAGATGTTTTATCCGTTGGATTCCCCTTTTTCTTTTTCCTTCGTTTTCATTTCCATTTGTGAGCCTGAGGAGTCCATCTGACCCCTAAGAGCTTCAGAGGTCATGGCACGACTGCTGCATGTATATTTTGTTCAGGTTGGTCTGGTTCCATGGTTCCCCAGTCTGGGTTCCAAAACTATTCCCACTCCAAATGTCCTACCTCCGGGACATCATGCTCTCTCGACATTATGTATCAGTGACGATAGTCATCCTGCACCCCTTGCCGAATGGTTTTAACGGATTAATGCGATCCCAGTCTCTCTTATTGGAGGCTGTTAGCACCTTCTGTATTGATCGGCTGGCTTTATCTATAATATCATATGGTCTGGCAAATCGAGGGGTCAAGAATGATGTGGTTCGATGTATGAATATCAAGTCCGGCTGACCAACCTGAGATTCTATCAGTTTTGTTTATGAATCAAAATATGCTTTGTTCTGTTGCTTTTTATGTTCCATATTATTAACCGCTACATAATTTGCTTCCTTCATGCTCTCAACTAACTATTGTACCTATTTATCTTTTAGTATACCATCCACTTCTGGTCCTGTTAGTTTGAGGCCCAACAATGGTTCTGAGCCATGCATTTTTCAGCCTATCATCAATCTATAAGGAGGAGTCCTGTACAGGACGCTGTAGTGTTTCTTAATACCATCAGGTCATAAGGGAGAACTATCAGCCAAGTGGTCTGGTGTTGCTGCATTACTATGGCCAGCATATTGCTCAAAAAGGTTGATTCATCCTTTTGACTATCCCACTAGATAGGGTCTTTAGAGTATGTGGAACCTTTGTTTTATCCCGAGCAGTGTCATGGCATTCTGCATCACCTGAGCATAAAATGCATCCCTTGATCTGGTTCAATACTCTTTGGTAAACCCCAATGAATAAAACCCTTTCCTAACAGGACTTTTGCTGTGATTTTAGCAGGACCTGTTTGAGTGGCAAACCCCTGTAACCATTTACTGAAGGTATTTACTATCATCAAGATCTCCTGATGTCCTCTCGTGGTTGGGAGAAGGGATCCACAAATCAATTTGTAGATTTGCCCAGGCCCCCTCTACTGGCCTTATGTGTCTGAGGGCTCCCTTCTTCACATATGGAGAATGCAAAGTTGGTGTCTGTCCAGTCAAACACCATGGTGAAGTCGAAACTAACAGGTTGGTGACACTGCTCAGGGTCAGAGAGAATGCCAACCTCTTGTCCCCTACCCATAATGTTCCATTCCCTCTCTCCATTTCTCATCTCTCCTTCTCTTCAGTACTCATCTGTTGCCTTCTCAGCTCCCCACTCCCTTACACCCACCATGACCCAAGTTCTCTCTTGTTTCTTAAAGATTGGTGTTTGTCATGAGGTAGATGGACATTTCCAGACAGAAGGACCAAGGTCAATTGGGATTTCCTCCTGCCACATTGGTTCTCACTTGGCACCATTGGAATGGAATGGTGTACCAATCTAACAGTCCCAGTTAATGGATAGTACACAGAGATAACAACAGGAAAGTTTCAGTGGCAGTGAGAGCTTTTCAAACCAGTATTTAAAAGCAACATTTACCTCACAAGTGTGATGATACCGTGGCTTTGAGAGGTGTGTTTTGTCTTGGCTTCTTTTAGAGACAGAGATTGTCGAACAGGTGCCGAGCAGCTTATGAGAAAATAAACAACTTGTGAAGCCTTGGGGTTTTTTAATTGAAGTTGGAACAATAGAAGCAGCCTGAACGGGTGAGGTCAAACTCCCACCCACAGAACCAGGATGTTTAGTTTCACTTTCAGCAGAAGCTGCTGGGGTGGTGAAAAGCTGCCACGTCTCTCTTTGCTATAGCTGAAAGCTGGGGTTCTCACCCTCTCAGAATTGTCCTTTTGATATTCTCTCCTTTAGGGTATAGGTTTGCTCGCTGAGCTGTAGGTTTAATATCCAAATGTTTCATTACCTGGCTAGGTAACATAATCAGGGGGACAGATAGTATCCTTTGCAAGCCGGATCGGGAGTCTCGCATGGTGTGTTGCCTGCCCGGTGCCAGGGTGCGAGACATCTCCGACCGGCTTGAAAGGATATTGGAGCGGGAGGGGGAGGATCCAGTTGTTGTGGTCCACGTTGGTACCAACAACATAGGCAAGACTAGGGTGGAGGACCTGTTTGGGCATTACGAAGCACTAGGCAGGAAATTGAAGCACAGGTCCTCAAGGGTCATAATCTCCGGATTACTGCCCGAGCCACGTGCCAATTGGCATAGGGACAAGAAAATTAGGCAAGTAAACACGTGGCTAAGGGATTGGTGTGGGAAAGAGGGATTCCACTTCATGGGGCATTGGCATCAGTTTTGGAACAGGAGGGATCTGTACCATTGGGACGGTCTCCACCTGAACTGATCAGGTACCAATGTTCTAGCGAAGAGGATAAATAGGGTGGTCAGTAGGACTTTAAACTTCTGAGTTGGGGGGAAGGGAAAGTGAAAGCGACAGGGAGTATGGAGGTAAATGGCAAGATAAGCAGCAGGATAGCATGTTTCCAGGTGGATTTAAAATTAAGGCAGACTGAGAATACAGTAAAAAGCAAGGATAACTTAGGACATATGACTTCCAACATCTCTAATGATAAGGAAGTTAGCATTAAGGCACTTTACCTGAATGCTCGTAGCATTCATAACAAAGCCGATGAACTAATGGCACAGATAATAGTGAATGATTATGATCTAGTAGGCATCACAGAGACTTGGTTACAGGGGTGTCAGGACTGGCAGTTAAACCTCCATGGTTTTTCAACTTATCGAAAAGACAGAGAGGTGGGCAGAGGGGGTGGGGTTGTCTTGTTAGTTAAGAACAAAATTAAATCTATGGTATTGAATGACATAGCGTCGGATTATGTGGAGTCTGTGTGGGTGGAATTGAGGAACTACAAAGGCAAAAAAAACATAATTGGAGTTGTGTATAGACCTCCTAACAGTGGTTAGGACCAGGGACGCAACATGTACCGGGAAATAGAGAAGGCATGTCAGAAAGGCAAGGTTACATTGATCATGGGAGACTTCAATATGCAGGTGGACTGGTTAAATAATGTTGCCAGTGGATCTAAAGAAAGGGAATTCATGGAATGCTTACAGGATGGCTTTTTGGAACAGTTTGTCATGGAGCCCACAAGAGAGCAGGCTATTCTGGACCTAGTGCTTTGCAATGAACCAGACTCTATAAAAGATCTTAAAGTAAGGGAACCCTTAGGAAGTAGCGACCATAATATGATAGAGTTCAGTCTGGAGTTTGAAAGGGAGAAGGCAAAATCGGATGTAATGGTGTTACAGTTGAATAAAGGTAATTATGAGGGCATGAGAGAGGAACTGACTAAAATAGACTGGAAGCAGAGGCTAACCGGGAAGGCAGTAGAGCAAAAATGGCAGGAGTTTGTAGGTATAATTGAGGACAGTGTACAGAGGTTCATTCCCAAGAAAAGAAAGATTAACCGCGGAGGGATTAGACAACCTTGGCTGACAAACGAAGTCAGGAAATGTATTAAAGAAAAAGAGAGATCCTATAAAGTGGCTAAGAACAGTGGGAAATCAGAAGATTGGGAAGGATACAAAAGCAAACAGAGGATAACAAAGAGTGTAATAAGAAATGAGAGGATCAAATATGAAGGTAGGCTAGCCAGTAATATTTGAAATAATAGTAAAAGTTTATTTCAGTACATAAGAAACAAACGACAGGCAAAAGTAGACATTGGGCCACTTCAAACTGATGCAGGAAGCCTAGTGATGGGAGATAAGGAAATAGCAGGAGAACTTAACAAGTACTTTGCGTCAGTTTTCACAGTGGAAGACATGAGTAATATCCCAAAAATTAAAGGGTGTCACGGGGCTGAGTTGAGTATGGTTGCCATTACGAAAGAGATAGTGCTAGAAAAGTTAAAAAGTCTTAAAATTGATAAATCTCCTGGCCCCGATGGGATACACCCTAGAGTTCTGAGAGAGGTGGCTGAGGAAATAGCAGAGGCATTGGTTGAGATCTTTCAAGAGTCACTGGAGTCAGGAAAGGTCCCGGATGATTGGAAGATGGCTGTTGTAACCCCCTTGTTCAAGAAAGGATCAAGGCAAAAGATGGAAAATTATAGGCCAATCAGCTTAACCTCGGTTGTTGGTAAAATTCTAGAATCCATCATTAAGGATGAGGTTTCTAAATTCTTGGAAGAGCAGAGTCTGATTAGAACAAGTCAACATGGATTTAGTAAAGGGAGGTCATGCCTGACAAACCTGTTGGAATTTTTTGAAGAGGTAACAAGTAGGTTAGACCAGGGAAACCCAGTGGATGTGGTCTATCTAGACTTTCAAAAGGCCTTTGATAAGGTGCCACACGGGAGGCTGCTGAGCAAGGTGAGCACCCATGGTGTTCGAGGTGAGCTGCTGGGATGGATTGAGGATTGGCTGTCTGACAGAAAGCAGAGAGTTGGGATAAAAGGTTCTTTTTCAGAATGGCAGCCGGTGACGAGCGGTGTCCTGCAGGGTTCAGTGCTGGGGCCACAGCTGTTCGCATTATATATTAATGATTTGGATGAGGGAACCGGGGGCATTCTAGCGAAGTTTGCCGATGATACGAAGTTAGGTGGACAGGCAGGTAGTACTGAGGAAGTGGGGAGGCTACAGAAGGATCTAGAAAGGTTGGGAGAGTGGTCCAGGAAATGGCTGATGGAATCTAACGTGAGCAAGTGCGAGGTCTTGCACTTTGGAAAAAAGAAAAAAAGCATAGACTACTTTCTAAATGGTGAGAAAATTAATAAAGCCAAAGCACAAAGGGATCTGGGAGTGCTAGTCGAGGATTCTCTAAAGGTAAACATGCAGATTGAGTCCGTGATTAAGAAAGCGAATGCAATGTTGTCTCTTATCTCAAGAGGGTTGGAATATAAAAGCAGAGATGTACTACTAAGACTTTATAAAGCTCTGGTTAGGCCCCATTTGGAGTACTGTGTCCAGTTTTGGCCCCCACACCTCAGGAAGGACATACTGGCACTGGAACGTGTCCAGCGGAGATTCACACGGATGATCCCTGGAATGACATATGAGGAACAGCTGAGGATACTGGGATTGTATTCGTTGGAGTTTAGAAGATTAAGGGAGACTTAATAGAGACGTACAAAATAATACATGGCTTGGAAAAGGTGGATGCTAGGAAATTGTTTCCGTTAGACGAGGAGACTAGGACCCGTGGACACAGCCTTAGAATTAGAGGGGGTCATTTCAGAACAGAAATGCGGAGACATTTCTTCAGCCAGAGAGTGGTGGGCCTGTGGAATTCATTGCCACGGAGTGCAGTGGAAGCCGGGATGCTAAATGTCTTCAAGGCCGAGATTGATAGATTCTTGTTGTCTAGAGGAATTAAGGGCTACGGGGAGAATGCTGGTAAGTGGAGCTGAAATGCGCATCAGCCATGATTGAATGGCGGAGTGGACTCGATGGGCCGAATGGCCTTACTTCCACTCCTATGTCTTATGGTCTTATGGTCTTATCAGTGGCGACCTCCAAGTGAAGCGAAGCTGTTGTCTCCTGCTTTCTATTTATATCTTTCTCCTGGATGGGGTTCCTGGGGTTTGTGGTGATGTCATTTCCTGTTCATTTTCTGAGGGGTTGATAGATGGTATCTAGATCTATATGTTTGTTTATGGCGTTGTGGTTGGAGTGCCAGGCCTCTAGGAATTCTCTGGCATGTCTTTGCTTCGCCTGTCCCAGGATAGATGTGTTGTCCCAGTCGAAATTAAGCAAAGACATGCCAGAGAATTCCTAGAGGCCTGGTACTCCAACCACAAAGCCATTAACAAACACATCGATCTAGATACCATCTATCAACCCCTCAGAAAATGAACAGGAAATGACATCACCACAAACCCCAGGAACCCCATCCAGGAGAAAGATATAAATAGAAAGCAGAAGACAACAGCTTCACTTCACTTGGAGGTCACCACTGATGATGTTACCGAGCCAGGTAATGAAACGTCTGGATATTAAACCTACAGCTCAGCGAGCAAACCTACACCCTAAACCTCAACCTGAGCTACAAACCTTCACAAACCTTGCATATTCTTTTCTCCTGGATTAGAGAACTGCTTGTGAGCTAATTTGTTTTTTGAATTTGCCTTTTGGCAAGAATGTGTTTAAAGGGATGTTGCAATATTGGAACAGTTACAGTTACAGCAATAGTTGCTGTATTGATTATTGTTTTAAGTTTTCCAATAGAGTTAAGTTATTCCAATTCCTAATTTCCTTTGTTGCATTTTAAGTATAGCTGATTAATAAAGTGTGTTTTGCTTGAAATCTGGTAGTTTGACCAATCAAATTGCCTCTGGAACACAATAACTGACACTTATCTTTAGGAAGAGAAAAGGTTAGGGTTTAGACTATCTATTGCGAGTTTGAGGGGATTGGGTCTGGTCCATAGCAGAACCATACTACACTTACCACATATCGATCTCAAATCATATTTAAAATTCAGGCCTATTACAGTATAATTTAGTTTGATAATTACCTTCAATGATTTGTATTCTATTGTTCTGGAAATATCGTTCAATACTCTTATTAGTGTTATTGATTTCTGTTTTATATTTCTTGGCTATCCTTCCAGGCAAAATTAATTCTTCCCTCCTTCAGTTTCATCTTTCTTTTTTCTTTTTTTTTCTTTTCTTTTTTTCCCTTCATACCCCCACACTACCGCCTAACTGTGGTAGTGCTTATTATTATTTTTTTCCCCCAGCACCCATGGTGTGTGTGTGTGCAGGTGTGAGACACAGTGAGAGACACAAGGTGCATGAATCTTTATTCAATTTCCACCACCAGGAAGATAGGAAACACCCGAGTGGCCAGTGACAAGCACTGCCCTTCACATCGAAGGGCAGTGCTGTGTGATCAAACAGTGAAGGGGAGGGTAGGGACTAAATCAAAATGGAGTTGGAGGGAGAAATGATGCACTCCACTCCCTGCAGCGCCTACCTCTCCCTGAACAACTCCAGGGTGTTGGTGGACACCGCGTGCTCCTTCTCCAAGGACACCCGGGCCCTAACATAACTGCGGAAGAGGGGCAGGCAGTCGGCCCTAACAACCCCCTCCACAGCCCGCTGCCTGGACCTGTTTATGGCCAGTTTGGCAAGGCCCAGGAACAGACCCATGAGGAGGTCAGTTTCATCTTTAGATGGTTTGACTGAGTCCTTGCACAGGTTTAATCTATTCTCCTTCCTATCTACAGAACTGGACACTTTCTTACTCCTGTCATGCTGCTATTCCTCAGTTAGTTCTTCCCATCCTACTCTCTCTCCCGTGTTGACTCAGTACAAGTTGCGAATGACCCCAGATCGTCAGCAGAAAGCACAGATCAAAGGAGTGGAACAAATGGCTGAAGTAAAACTGGACTCAAGTTGTTCAATTCCTCACTGAGTTATAATGAAGCGATAGCCGAGGGACACTACAGCTCAGAGAGATGACAAGGCCCACCTTGTCCTATAATACGTCATTGCTGCTGTACAATAAACAGCTTCTCTTTAGGGAGATGGGGAGATGTCAAGTTGATGAATACACCAGCACAACAGCCAAGTAGCTCAATTAGTGGGGGGCAGATATTCCTTCCACTTCCGTTTTAAACTGAATCATTAACGTGAGCAATAACAGCTGAGACAGACGGCAACTTAACAACACATGGAGAATGTGTACGGAGACAGACAGGGGAGAGTGGCTCCAACAATTCAAGGTCACTCCAGACTGTCCATGATTTGATTTGCTTTGATTTATTATTGGTTTGAGTTATAAGGAGAGGCTGGATAAACTGGGACTTTTTTCACTGGAGCCTGGGAGGTTGAGGGGTGCCCTTATAGAAGTGTATAAAATCATGAGGGGTATAGGTAGAGTTAATGGTAGCTGTCTTTTTCCCTAGGAAGGGGGTTTTCAAGACTAGGGGGCATATGTTTAAGGTGAGAGGAGAGTGATTTAAAAAAGGGGGCAAATCTTTTTATACAGAGGGTGGTTTGCATGTGGAATGAACTTCCTGAGGAAGTAGTGGATGTGCTACAGTTACAAAGTTTAAAAGACATTTTGACAAGTACATGATTGAGAAAGGTTTGGAGGGACATGGGCCAGGAGCAGGCAGATAGGATTGGCTTATTTTGGAAACATGGTCCACATGGGTTGGTTGGACTGAAGGGACTGTTTGTGTGCTGTATGGGTTCATGACTCAATGACTCTATGTACCGAGATACAGTGAAAAGTATTGTTTTGCATGCCATACAGGCAGATTACGCCAAACAGAAGATCAACAGGGTAATAGAGCAGAATACAGAATATAGCATTACAGCTACAGAGAAAGATCAACTCTAACATGTGAGAGATCCATTCAAAGCAGGGAATGTTCTTGAATGTGTTAATACATGTTTTCAAACTTTTGTATCTTCTACCCGATGGAAGAGAGTATTGCCAGGTGGTGGGTGGGGACTTTGAATATATTGGTTGCTTTCCCAAGGCAGTGGGAAGTACAAATGGACTCAACAGATGGAAGGCTGGTTTGTGTGATGAACTGCTGGGTTCACAACTCTAGAGTTTCTTGCAATCTTGGGTAGAACAGCTGCCATACTAAGCTGTGATGCAACTGGATAGGGTGCCTTCTATGTTGCATCTATAAAAATTGGTAGGAGTCATTGGGGACATACTGAATTTCCTTAGCCTTCTGAGGAATTTGAGACATTGTTGTGCTCTCTTGATTGTAGTATCAACTTGTGTAGACCAGGCTGGTGATCATTGCTTCTAGGAACTTTGCCACTCTTGAATCTCTACGTCAGCAGCGTTGATGTCCAGGGGTATGCTGTCCACTCCTGAAGACAATGACCAGCTCCTTCATTTTGCGAGAGATCAGCTGCACCTTAGGAATGGGAGTGTTCATTGGACAAAGTATTCTTCAAATTTTAGAAGTCTCCTTTTTCTGTCCATTGGTAATGTGCCTTTAAAAATCACCTGTTTATTTTTTTGTTTGTCCAATGCCAACAGGACAACATAATGTCTTTCTTTTTGCTGTTATATATTCTGGTTTCCAGAAATGAATGTTTCAAACATTATAGTCAGTGCCAGAGTTTCATCAAATGTTTCTCCTGCTCTTCTCCATATGACTGAAACATTGACTCAGCTCCTTCAAACTGTAGATAGTCAGTGACCAGAAAGACACCTTGGGATCCCTTGGAATTTCCAATAAATGGACTGCCTGGGAGATGTCCTGAGGTAAGAATGTCCAACGGGCAATTTCTCTGCTTCCTGGAACCTTCCAACAATCTCCATTTCTGAGTAAGATTTTGGACATTTCTGATTTGCTTACTTAAATTATCAGGAAAGTTGATGGTGCTGTCACGGTCATGTCAGTGCACTAGTCATCCAGAGACCAGGGCAATATTTTTGAGACATGGATTAAATTCCACCACAGCAGATGGTGAAATGTGAACTCAGTCAGATCTGGGATGGTGAGTTGGCCGAATGAAGACATGTTACCACTGTAAAATGTCAGGGAAAACCCATCTGATTCACCAATGCCCTTCAAGGAAAGAAATCTGCCACCCTCATCAGGTCTGGCCTACATGTGACTTTGACTCACAGCAATGTGGTTAACTCTTAACTGCCCTCTGAGCAATTGATGCAGCCGTAGCCAGTGAAGCCTACATCCACAAATAAATTGGGAAATAAAGTTTGGCGGATTAAAACCAACGTTCCTGATGAAGGCCTTTTGCCCGAAACATTGATTTTCCTGCTCCTCGGACGCTGCCTGACCTGCTGTGCTTTTCCAGCACCGCTCTAATCTTGACTCTAACCTCCAGACTCTGCAGTCCCCACTTCTGCTGGATTAAAGCCATATCTCACTCCTGGATAAATCCTGTTACTCTAATGCTCTAATCCGACAATTCCACACAATTACTTCCCTCACACCTGAATTCCCCACTGACAAGTGATTTCCCCCAACTACCCCCTTCAGTCTCTGACACCCTCACCCCTCCAATCTTTTCCCTAACCTTGACTCCCCTGTTCCCTGCCCCTGATTGCCAGTCTCCACCTAAACCTGAACTGATCTTATCAACAACCAGTGCCCCTCCCTGCTGGCAAACTATCCAGTTACCTGTTGGCATCCTTTAACCTTTGCTACCCGGCAGTCATACACTGAAACACTGTTTAATTATCCCACCGCTCTTCTGTGTGTCAGTGAATGAAGATATACCATGAAGATATGGTTTGGCTATTCCTGAAGATCCATCCTGACAAAAAAGGGCTTTGATTTCAATCTGCTGTACATTGCTGATGAAGCCAGGGCTGAAGGTTCTGCGTAGCTCCATCATTGCAGAAAGAATTGGAGCAGAGTGGATATCTGGTGGTGAATACTGCTCCTGGGAAGATTTGGGTCATTGTTACTCAGTACGTGACCACAGTGCATCAATGAAGGTGGCACCAATAGATATTGCTGAGCAATTAGATCCTAAGGTGGCATGTTGGACCAGTGGTTAACACTGCTGCCTTACAGTGCCAGGGACCCAGGTTCAATTTCAGCTTCAGGTGACTGGACAGAGTTTGCACATTCTCCCTGTGTCGACATGTGTTTCTTCTGGGTGTTCTGATTTCCTTACACAGTCCAGGGGTGTTCAGGTTAGGTGGCTTGGCCATGCTAAACTGCCCATGGTGTCCAGGGATGTACAGGTTAGATGGAATAGCCAAGGGGAATATAGGGTATGGGGTTGGGGTGCTCTTTGGAGGGGGTGGTATGGACCAAATAGCCTGCTTCCACACTCCAGGGATTCTAGTTCTTTACAAATGATAAACCAACTGTTAGGAAGAGGTGGTCTCCACAAGGAATGGAGTGCCTTATTTCCTCTCCAATTCCATTTTAATTTACACCCCTCCCTCCCTCACCTTTGATACCAATGCACTACCCATGACAGTGAGAATTGTTCTTTAAATAATAAACACAGAAGACTTGATAGTGATAAAAAAGCAACATTCAACATGTTATGGTTCTGGAATCCAGAAAAAGAAATGTGCAACTCCCAGTTGTTAACTAGAAAAATTGTGCTTCAAGATTTCATGCATTCAACAAAAACGTTGACTGCCCGAGAGTTAAACAGAAACAGTAACAGCAGAACACTGCATTCCATAAACAGGTACTCCTTGAGTCAAAACACTACTCTTTCTATTCTGATTTTATACTGACGGCTCCTTCCTTTATGTGAATCTGACCTATCCACTGTATTTAATGGGTACCAATATTTCACTGAGATATCCAGATGTTGAGTAACAGACTTTCAGAAATTTACAAGAGAAAGCCTATAGCATTGCATAAACACCAATTTCCATGCTTCGGTTCTGGAATCTGTCCCTGTTCAAAAATTTCGAGTGGGCCTGTCCCAAACTTCTTTTTAATTATCTGCCATCAAATCACTGATATAAAAGCATTGTTGACCAGGAGCAGTATACCAATCAGAGGGTGAAGCTAGCCAAGGACAGTCCGATCAGTATGTGGTGTGACCTAGTGTCAGGTGTGTTTCTTTTCGCTATATTGGGTCTGTGTTCTATGCACTGTTTCTGATTTGACTGCACTGTCTTGTCTGTGTTTGTTACTGTTACTTTTGACTGAAAGTGGGACTTGAGGTTTGTCCTCATCTCCCTGGAAACTGGTTGAACTGTGGGGTTTGGAATTTGGCTTTGCTGCCCTTTCCTCTGTATATAGCATTTTTGTACTTTTGTTCATTTTTGTGAACTGTATTTTGTACTGATTAATAAAATATATAAAAAAACGAGGAGATACGTTAGCAGCATCTGCTGGAAGGAGGAGTCAATTACACCTAGACTTCCCCCCCCCAGTCTTGGGCTAATCTCTCTCATATTTACTGAGCTTTATTGAGTGGATGTAATCAGGCATTATCACACTAGAATTGTCTTAGGTGTGAGTCCAGCTCTTTTTTCAATGTGTGTAAACTGACCACCAAAGTACCGGATTAAACTATTAAACAGTTAACAATTAGCAAACACTGACCATCAGTGGTAGTGCAATACTGATGAAAGTAGGCGAGTGCGGGAAAAGAGGCAAGGGAAATGGAGTTTAAGCAGGTAATAATGGGCCCAGAGTTGACTGAGATCAGATACTGATCATTGGAGTTTGTATTTCAGGTGGGGCTCATGCTAGTTCAAAAACACCCAGTCAAACCTGACCTTAGCAACTAAACAGACTCAGCTGTCCACATCTTTCAAAATGCCTCAAAGGTGTTGGTGGACAACGTGTTGTTCGTCTGCAAGAAAGCCAAGAACATAGCCATGGGAGAGAGGTTGGCATTCTTGATGAAGGGCTTTTGCCTGAAACGTCGATTTTCCTGCTCCTCGAATGCTGCTGTGCTTTTCTAGCAGCACTCTAATCTAGTCTTGAACTCTGATCGCATCAACAGAGCTCGCTTTGGACCTGTTGAGGTCACTTTGGCTAGGTCCAGGAGCAGGCCCAGGAGGAGCTTCTCTGATCTGTCTGTCTCCCCTCCACACTGGGGGTCCAAAGATCAAGAGCAGGGGGCTGAAATACAACAGGAAGATTTTTAAAGTAATTAAACAGGGTGTAGACACTTTATCCTGGGATTGTGAAATACCAGTGCAGTGATAATACCACCACTGTCAGCCAACTGCCCTGGTCTTCCCAGCCAGCCCCATATCCAAGTACTACCAACACCTGTGTCTGTTTATTTGCTAAGATTGCTCATTAGGTGGTTTTGGATTAGCATGACCTTAGGCATAAGCCCAAACTGTGTCGCCAAATACATGCCATTTACAAGTTCACTATTGACACCATCATAGTCGGTCGAAACTCATATGGCGACAAAACAGACTACAGATGGGAGGTGGAAGACCTGGAAAAATGGTGCACTGAGAACAACCGAGCTCTCAATGCTGGCAAAACCAAGGAACTCATTATTGTCTTTCAGCGGGATGGTACTCATGCCCCCCCCCCCCATATATTAACAGCACAGAGGTGGAACGAGTGGAGAGTGTCAAGCTCCTGGGAGTAGTCATCCACAACAAGCTTTCCTGGACTCTTCATGTGGATGCACTGGTTACAAAGGCCCAACAACGTCTCTTCTTCCTCAGACAGCTGAGGAAATTTGGCATGACGGCGAATACTCTTGCCAACTTTTATCGGTGCGCCATCAAGAGCATTCTGTCTGGATGTATCACTACCTGGTGTGGCAACTGTACCTGGTATGGCAACTTACCATTCAAGATCGGAGACAGTCAGAGAGAGTGATGAACCCGGCCCGGACAATCACAAAGACCAACCTCCCATCTATAGAATCCATCTACCAGGCCCACTGTCAAGGAAAGGCTGCCAGCATTCTCAAATGTTTTTCTACAACCTCTACCATCGGGGAGAAGGTACAGAAGCCTGAACACACGTACCAGCCAGTTTCAAAACAGTTTCTACCCTACTGTTGTTAGAATACTGAATGGACTCACAAACTCTTAACATTCGTCTGTACCTGTGTTTTTGTTTTTGCCGCTGTTTACCTATTATTTGCTTATCTATGCTACTTAACTCTGTGATCTGCCTGTACTGCTCGCAACCTCGATACATCTGACAATAAATTCAATTCAATTCAAGTTAACCTGAAATATAAAACTCCAATGATCATTACCTGATCTTAGTCAACTCTGGAGCTGTTCTCATTGACCCTAAAAGGGAATTGTTTTTCTAACACTGCTAACATCAAGCCCCTTGTTAAATCGAAGGTGGCTGCTTGGAATGCTGAACTTGGCAAAGAGCATGTGAACGAGCTCGTAAACATCGAGAAGCAAGCACTCAGACCGATTCTTGAGAAAATCATCACCTTCCGAAGGGCAATGAGAACTGGCAACAAATGCTGGCCAACCACTGGTCCCACGTTCTTTTTGAAGAAATCCTCTTATGGGACATAAGATGGGCCAGAATTTACCAACCCCATGTTGTCCTTGAGAAGGTGGAAATGAGGTGCCTTCTTGAACCACTGCAGCCCATGTCCTGTAGTCACACCCACAATCCTGTTAGGGAGGGAATGTCAGCGACAGTGAAATTACAGGAATATGTATTAGAGTCAGGACGGTGAATGGTTTAGCCGATACTTGCAGATGGTAATGTTCCCATATATCTGCTGCCCTTGTCCTTCTACATGAAAGTGATTGTGGATTTGGAAGGTGCTGTCTGAGGATCGTTGGTGATTTTCTACAGTGCCACCTTGTCAATGGTCCACACTGCTGCTACTGAATGTCAGTGGTGGAGGGAGTGGATGCTAGTGGGTGCGGTGCCAATCAAGTGGGCTGTTTTGTCCTGGATGGTGGCAAGCTACTTGAGTGTTAGAACTGCACTCATTCAGGTAACTGGGGAGTGTTCCATCACACTGCTGACTTGTGCCTTGTTGATGGGCAGGTTTTGGGGAGACAGGAGGTGAGTTACTCACCACAGCATTCCTAAATTCAGATCTGCTCTTGTCTGGCATGAATGTCACTTTGCTACACGTCAGCTGGATATTGTCCAGATCTTGCTGTATTTGAACCTGGACTTCTTCAGCATCTGAGGAGTTGTGAATGATGTTGAACATTATGCAATCATCGGCGAACATCCCTGCTTCTGATTTTATGATTGGGGCAGCACGGTGGCTCAGTGGTGAGCACTGCTGCCTCCGGGTGCTCCGGTTTCTTCCCACAATCCAAAGCTGTGGGAGGACCATGCTAAATGTGTAGATTAGGTGCATTAGTCTGGGGTAAATGGTAAATAATAGGGTAGGCGAATGGTTGTGGGTAGGTTACTCTTCGGAGGATCAATGCGGACTTGTTTCTACACTGTAGGGATTTTATAGTGGAGAGAAGGTCATTAATGAATCAGGGCACCTCCCTCCCGACCGTATACCACAGTGCTATCACCTCTGCCGGTGGGACAGGACATATCCAGGGATGGTGATGGTGGTGTCTGGGACATTGTCTGTAAAGGTATGATTCTGTGCCTATGCCAAGCTGTTACTTGACTCGTCTGTGAGACCAGCTCTCCCAGTTTAGGTACATACCCCAGATGTTAGTGAGGAGGAACCAAAAGAGAAAATGCTGGAAAATCTCAGCAGGTCTGGCAGTATCAGTAAAGAGAGAAAAGAGCTGACCTTTTGAGTCTAACTGATCCTTTGTCAGTCAGTTAGTTGAGTCAGTTAGACTCGAAATGTTGGCTCTTTTCTCTCCTTACAGATGCTGCCAGACCTGCTGCATTTTCTCTTTTGGTTTCAGATTCCAGCATCCGCAGTAATTTGCTTTTATTTAGTTAGTGAGAAGGATTTTGCCGGGTCAATAGGGTCGATTCTGCCGTTGTCCTTCCTGGGGTCGAGGTTGGTGGTTCAACTGGTTTCATTTCTTTGATGAAACTTCAGAGGGGTTAATGCACCTTCGTGGCTTGTTGGCCAGTTCAGAGGGCAATTGTGAGTCAACCATATGCTGTGGGCCTGGAGTCACATATAGGTCAGACCCTGTGAGGAATGCATAATTTCTTCTTTGAAGGACATTTGTGAAGAAGATGGATTTTTACAATTGTCAACGGTTTCATTGTCACCATTGGATTTTTAATTCCAGATGTGATAATTTGTATTCATAATCTGCCACAAACCCAGTCCCCACAACATGAGCTGAGTTTCTGGATTAACAGTTTGGCAATAATACCACAAATCCATCATCTCCCAATAAAAATCTAAAGGAAACACACAATCAAGCTGCTTGGTGACAATTAAAGAACTGAAACTGTTTCTTTGCTGCAAGGCACGATTGGCTCAGTGGTTAGCACTGCTGCCTCACAGCACCAGGGACCCAGGTTCGATTCCAGCCTCGGGTGACTGTCTGTGTGGAGTTTGCACGTTCTCTGCGTGGGTTTGCTCCAGGTATTCTAGTTTCCTCCCACACTGCAAAAGATGAGCAGGTTAGATGGATTGGCCATGCTAAATTGGCCATAGTGACATGTGCATTAGTCAGGGTTAAATGTAGGAGAATGGGTCTGAGTGGGTTACTTTTTGGAAGGTTGGTGTGGACTTGTTAGGCCGAAGGGCCTGTTTCCATACTTGTAGGGAATCTAATCTCTGCAAGTCAGCTGAGGGTGGCTCAGTGGTTAGCACTGCTAATCTACAGCATCAGCGACCTCGGCTTGATTCCACCCTTAGCTGTCTGTGTGGAGTTTGCACGATCCCCTTTATCTGTGTGGGTTTCCCCTGGACAGTCCAGTTTTCTCCCATGGTTAAAAGGTGTGCAACTTAGATGAATTGGCCATGCTAAATTGCCCATAGTGTACAGGGATGTGCAATGTAGATAGGTTAGCTTAGGGAAATGTGGGGATAGGGTAGTGGGGGTGGATCTGGTGGGATGCTCCTTGGAGGGTCAGCATGGACTGAATGGCCTGCTTCCGCCCTGTAGGGTTTTTATGAGATATAGAACAAGTAGTGTAGGAGATGCTCAATCCACTACTTTATAAAACTCAAAACAAATATATAACTAGTTGAGAATTTGAGAGGTTTGGGCAAACTTGAATTGTTTTTGTCAGAACACCGGAAGCTGAGGAGTGATCTGACAGAAGTACATAAAATTATGGGAATCATGGATAGGATAGACAGTCGGAGTCTTTCTCCCAATCTGGAAATGTCAAATATGAGGGGGCATAGGTTTAAGATGAGAGGCGAAATGTTTAAGGGAGATGTGTGAGGAAAGTATTTAACACAGAAGGTGGTAAGTGTCTGGAAGGTGCTGCTAGAGGAGAGGGTAGAAGACAGTATGATAGCAACATTTAAGAAGCATTTAGACAGACACATGAATAGTCAGCGAATAGAGGGATAAGGACCAAAGGCAGATGGGATTAGATTAGAATGGCGTCATGGTTGTCACAGACAAGATGAGGCAAAGGGCCTGTTCCAGCATTGTTCCTGAGCTCTACTGTTTTATGAACTCAAGTTGACAAGTTTGATCTTTGAATTTAAAACAAATAGTAGAAAACAATAAACCTTTCACTTTTATGGAAATTAAGAAGGCCAGCATTCTGCAATGTGTTGTAATTATCGATATACTGAAACAATCTTGATTAGATTAGATTACTTACAGTGTGGAACAGGCCCTTCAGCCCAACAAGCCCACACCGACCCGCCGAAGCGCAACCCACCCAGACCCATTCCCCGACATTTACCCCTTCACCTAACACTATGGGCAAGTTAGTATGGCCAATTCACCTGACCTGCACATCTTTGGACTGTGGGAGGAAACCGGAGTACCCGGAGGAAACCCACGCAGACACGGGGAGAATGTGCAAACTCCACACAGTCAGTCACCTGAGGCGGGAATTGAACCCAGATCTCTGGCACTGTGAGGCAGCAGTGCTAACCATTGTGCCATGGTGCCACCCGTAATTGTATAATCATGTAAATATTTAATATTTCATTTTATTTTAATGGCTGACTACATCTATACTATGCATTGTGATTAATAGTTTAATTTGTATCATTATTGCAATTTGAGCCTTGACTTTTCAGTAAGCAAATTATTTACTTATCCATCTAGCTACTATCTTAAGGTGTGCCACAGCTCTTGGGAATTCACCTTTGACTTACCTCGGTGTTCCTGTTATTCTCCAAGATGTAAGATTTCTTGCAATCCTTCATTTAACCTTTAGCTAAATGATTCCCCAATTCTCCTAAAACACCTAACAATTGTGGACACCCTGATCAAATGTGGATTTCACTGCTTACCTGGTCAATGACAATAAAAACAGAAATAACCCCTCATTTCTGATCACATCTAATACTGATCAACAGTCTTTGATAGATTCTCTATCTCTGCTTGACTTGCTTCTAAACTCCAACTGGGTCTCTTGTGACAAATTACACAGATAATCCCAACAGCAAGGATATACTAACGTGTATATACTATCGCCATTGCACCTTATTGAGTTCTTTGAGAATGTGACCAAACAGGTGGATGAGGGTAAATAGGTTGATGTGGTGTATATGGATTTCAGTAAGACATTTAATAAGATTCCCCACAGTAGGCTATTTCACAAAATACGGAGACATGGGATTGAGGGTAATTTAGCGGTTTGGATCAGAAGTTGACTAGCTGAAAGAAGTCAGAAGGTAGTGGTTGATGAGAAATATTCATCCTGGAGTTCAGTTACTCGTGGGTACTGCAAGGATCTGTTTTGGGTCCACAATTGTTTGTCATTTATATAAATGACCTGGATGAGGGCTTAGTAAATTTGCAGATGACACTAAGGTCGGTAGAGTTGCGGATAGTGATGAAGGATGTTATAGGTTACAGAGAGATATGGATAAGCTGCAGAGCTGAGCTGAGAGGTGGCAAATGGAGTTTAATGGGAAAAGTGTGAGGTGATTCACTTTGGAAGGAGTAATAGGAATACAGATTACTGGGCTAATGATAAGATTCTTGGTAGTGCAGATAAGCAGAGAGATCTCAGTGTCCATTTAAATGGTCATTGGATAGGCATGGGGATGAGAATGGAATAGTGTAGGTTAGATAGGCTGCAGACTGGTTCAACAGGTCGATGCAACATTGCGGGCCGAAGGGCCTGTACTGTGCTGTAATGTTCTATGTTCTATGTTCGACCTGGTCATTCTTAAAAAAATGATCTGGATAGAAATTAAAACTAATTATCTCCCATTCCATTTGACTTGAAAAGATATTGTCTTATTTGCCTGTTGTTTTCTAAACTTGCTTTGCTCTGATGCACCAGGAATTAGGAAGGCAAATTGAATTTTGACCTTCACTGCTACAGGGATTGAGTTTAAAAACAGGGAGGTTATGTTGCAGCTGTATAGGGTGCTGGTGAGGCCTCACCTGGAGTACTGTGTGCAGTTTTGGTCTCCTTACTTGAGAAAGGATGTACTGGCACTGGAGGGGGTGCAGAGGAGGTTCACTAGATTGATCCCGGAGTTGAGAGGGTTGGTTTAGGAGAGACTGAGTAGACTGGGATTATATTCACTGGAATTCAGAAGAATGAGGTGGGACCTTATAGAAACATGTACAATTATGAAGGAAATGGATACGGTAGGCGTAGAGAGGATGTTTCCGCTTGCAGGTGAAACTAGAAAATGAGGGCATTGCCTCAAGGTTAGGGGAGCAGATTGAGGACTGAATTGAGGAGGAGCGTCTTCACCCAAAAGCTTGTGAATCTGCGGAATTCCCTGTCCAGTGAAGTAGTTGAGACTTCCTCATTGACTATTTTTAAAAGATGGATAATTTTTTGAACAGTAACGGAATTAAGAAATATGGTGAGAGCACAGGTAAGTGGAGCTGAGTCTATGAAAAGGTCAGCCATGATATAATTGAATGGTAGAGCAGGTTCGAGGGGCCAAACGGCCTACTCCTGCTCCTAGTTTTTGTGTTCTAAGGTATACAGATACAAGATCTATCTCCGAAATGCACGGGACCAGCCGTTTTTTTGGTCATTCGGAATTTTTCAGTTTTCAGAATGTGACAGTTTAATGGTGGTGAAATATTTTAAAATCTTACTGGAGAAGCAGACTTCTAAAAACATGCTTGGCCATACCACCATCCCCCCACCCCTACGTTGCATCTGAGTGACACACATCGAGTGGGAGTCGACCTGGGGGCATTCACAGAGAAACCCCAGGTCTGTCAATGCTTGACCACGCCCCTCCACCCCATGTCGCATCTGAGTGACAAGCATCGACTGGAAGCCAACTTGGGTTAAGGGTTTGCTCGCCAAACAACCTTGGTAATGAGAAAAAAACTTCACCAAAATACGTCGGATTTTGAAGCTTTTGGGTTTTTGGATGTTCGGATAATTTCTGTAAATGATAGGGACCACTGCAGACTTACTGGATTCAGTGGCAGCATCATGAATCTATGGGAGGGCATTCTTGCTGTGCATTGTCTTCCCACTTCCAACTCTGACTTTGTCAAAGACACATGGGCCTTTTCAATTGCAGTTACTTGAAACCGGTTAACCAGGGCTTTCTTTTGATCCGATATTAAAAATATCAAACCTTAAACGAAATACTATGCTCTAAAAACATGTGAATCATGAAATTACATATCCTTTACAAAATTCTTCTTTTTTAAAGAAAATATACCTGTACATTAACGGCTATTCCAATTGCTAAAATTCTAATCTAAGGATGATTACCAATTAACTTTTATACATGAAGAGAACCACTTAAAAGATGGCTACAGATGGTTTATTTTTCACAGAAACTCATTATTCACAGGGGCACTTGGATGGCAGCCTATTCTTTCATTATCCAGATTGTACATTTGGTGTTTATCACAGATAGAGTCATTGAGCCAAACAGCATGGCAACGAACCCTTCAGTCCAACTAGTCCATGCCAACCATGTTCGCAAACTAAACTAGCTGCACTTGCCTGCGCTTGGCCCATATCTCTCCAAAACTTTCTTATTCATGTACTTATCCAATTGTCTTTTAAATGCTGGAACTGTACCTGCAACCACCATTTCCTCCAACGGTTCGTCCCACAAACGAACCGAGTTGAATTGAAATGAATTAGCTTTATTGTTGTATGTACTCTAATGTATAAAGTGAAAAGTTTACAAGTTGCCACATTATGGCACCATCTTAGGTACAAAGCTACCTGGGTACAATCCTTAGTTACAGAATAGAGAATTGAAGATAAAAAAGTTACAATACAGCAGTACACAGTTTCACTACAGTCACATTACAGCTACACATAGTATCACAATAGATACATTACAGTTACGCACAGTCTCACCACAGCTACATTACAGCGAGGCAAGTATCAACTAGGCAAAAGTGAGGACTGCAGAGTCTGGAGATCAGAGTCGAGAGTGTGGTGCTGGAAAAGCACAGCAGGTCAGGCAGCATCAGAGGAGCAGGAGAATCGACATTTCAGGCAAAAGCCCTTCATCAAGAATGAATGCTGAGAGCCTCTGGGGTGGAGAGATAAATGGGAGGGGGTGGGGCTGGGGAGAAGGTAGCAAAGAGTACAATAGGTGGATGGGGGTGGGGATGGAGGTGACAGGTTGGAGAGGAGAGTGGAACGGATAAGTGGGAAGGAAGATTGGCAGGTAGGACAGGCCATGAGGATGGTGCTGAACTGGAAGGTTGGAACTGGGGTAAGGTGGGGCAGGGGAAATGAGGAAACTGTGTGTACCTGTTGTACTCTTGGCTACCTTCTCCCCAGTCCTTCATTCTTGATGAAGGGCTTTTGCCTGAAACGTCGATTTTCCTGCTCCTCGGATGCTGCTTGACCTGCTGTGCTTTTCCAGCACCACTCTAATCTAGACACAGTATCAGGATAGTTACGTTACAGTAATACATAGTATCACCATAGTTACATTACAGCTAGACACACTATCACCATAGTTACATTACAGCCATACACAATATCACCATAGTTACATTTGAGCTACACACTGTATCACCATAGATACATGACAGCAATGCACAGTATCACCGTAGTTACATTATAGCTGGCCACAGTATGATCATGTTTACATTACCCCTAAACACGGTATTACCATAATTAGAGTCATAGAGTCATAGAGATGTACAGCATGGAAACAGACCTTTCAGTTCAACCCATCCATGCCGACCAGATATCCCAACCCAATCTAGTCCCACCTGCCAGCACCCGCCTCATATCCCTCCAAACCCTTCCTATTCATATACCCATCCAAATGCCTCTTAAATGTTGTAATTGTACCAGCCTATACCACTTCCTCTGGCAGCTCATTTCATACACGTACCACCCTCAGCGTGAAAGAGTTGCCCCTTAGGTCTGTTTTATATCTTTCCCCCCTCACCGTAAACCTATGCCCTCAAGTTCTGGACTCCCCGACCCCAGGAAAAAGACTACCAATTTACCCTATCCATGTCCCTCATAATTTTGTAAACCTCTATAAGGTCACCCCTCAGCCTCTGACCCTCCAGGGAAAACAGCCCCAACCTGTTTAACCACTCCCCATAGCTCAAATCCTCCAACCCTGGCAACATCCTTGTAAATCTTTTCTGAGTCCCGCAAGACACCGTGATGTTCATCTTTTTAACTTTGCTTCTTGTTTTTCTAAACTACTGTGAAATTGTGTATACCTGTAATGTGACTATGGTGATACTGTGTCTAGCCGTAATGCATCTATGGTGATACTGTGTGGAGCATTAATGTAACTATGGTGAGTGTGAGTATCTTGAGTGTAACTACAGTGACACAGTGTATCGCTGTA
The DNA here is from genome assembly GCF_037043375.1 of Chiloscyllium plagiosum. NCBI lineage: Eukaryota > Metazoa > Chordata > Chondrichthyes > Orectolobiformes > Hemiscylliidae > Chiloscyllium > Chiloscyllium plagiosum. The sequence continues at coordinate 48,883,595 of NW_028270168.1, forward strand.
TGATTTGGATGCGAGCATAAGAGGTAAAGTTAGTAAGTTTGCAGATGACACCAAAATTGGAGGTGTAGTGGACAGCGAAGAGGGTTACCTCCAGATTACAACAGGATCTTGACCAGATGGGCCAATGGGCTGAGAAGTGGCAGATAGATTTTAATTCAGCTAAATGACAGATGCTGCATTTTGGGAAAGCAAATCTTAGCAGGACTTATACACTTAATGGTAAGGTCCTAGGGAGTGTTGCTGAACATAGAGAGCTTGGAGTGCAGGTTCATAGCTCCTTGAAAGTGGAGTCGCAGGTAGATAGAATAGTGAAGAAGGCGTTTGGTATGCTTTCCTTTGTTGGTCAGAGTATTGAGTACAGGGGTTGGGAGGTCATGATGCAGCTGTACAGGACATTGGTTAGGCCACTGTTGGAATATTGCGGGCAATTCTGGTCTCCTACCTATCGGAAAGATGTTGTGAAACTTGAACGGGTTCAGAAAAATGAGAAGCAAAATTAAAAACATGAACATCACGGTCTCTTATGGGACTAAGATCAGTGCAGGGGTGGGGGTGGAAGTCACCATGAGAACTGACTGCTGACTGCTGCCATATTTCAACTTGGACAGCTGTCATCACACTCTGCATTGGGTCACTGGTTCACTCTGGACAGCTGTCATCACACTCTGCATTGGGTCACTGGTTCACTCTGGACAGCTGCCATCACATTCTGCATTGGGTCACTGGTTCACACTGGACAGCTGTCATCACACTCTGCATTGGGTCACTGGTTCACACTGGACAGCTGTCATCACACTCTGCATTGGGTCACTGGTTCACTCTGGACAGCTGTCATCACACTCTGCATTGGGTCACTGGTTCACTCTGGACAGCTGTCATCACACTCTGCATTGGGTCACTGGTTCACTCTGGACAGCTGTCATCACACTCTGCATTGGGTCACTGGTTCACTCTGGACAGCTGTCATCACACTCTGTATTGGGTCACTGGTTCACTCTGGACAGCTGTCATCACACTCTGCATTGGGTCACTGGTTCACTCTGGACAGCTGTCATCACACTCTGCATTGGGTCACTGGTTCACTCTGGACAGCTGTCATCACACTCTGCATTGGGTCACTGGTTCACTCTGGACTACTGCCATCTCACTCTGCATTGGGTCACTGGTTCACTCTGGACTACTGCCATCTCACTCTGCATTGGGTCAATGGTTCACTCTGGACTGCTGCCATCTCACTCTGCATTGGGTCAATGGTTCACTCTGGACTGCTGTCATCACACTCTGCATTGGGTCACTGGTTCAAACTGGACTGTTCCCGTCACACTCTGCATTGGGTCACTGGTTCACTCTGGACAGCTGTCATCACACTCTGTATTGGGTCACTGGTTCACTCTGGACAGCTGTCATCACATTCTGCATTGGGTCACTGGTTCAGTCAGGACAGCTGTCATCACACTCTGTATTGGGTCACTGGTTCACTCTGGACAGCTGTCATCACACTCTGCATTGGGTCACTGGTTCACGCTGGACAGCTGTCATCACACTCTGCATTGGGTCACTGGTTCACTCTGGACAGCTGCCATCACACTCTGCATTGGGTCACTGGTTCACACTGGACAGCTGTCATCACACTCTGCATTGGGTCACTGGTTCACTCTGGACAGCTGTCATCACACTCTGCATTGGGTCACTGGTTCACTCTGGACAGCTGTCATCATACTCTGCATTGGGTCACTGGTTCACTCTGGACTGCTGCGATCACACTCTGCTTTGGGTCACTGGTTCACTCTGGACTGCTGCCATCACACTCTGCATTGGGTCACTGGTTCACTCTAGACTGCTGCCATCTCACTCTGCATTGGGTTACTGGTTCACTCTGGACTGCTGCGATCACACTCTGCATTGGGTCACTGGTTCACTCTGGACTGCTGCCATCACACTCTGCATTGGGTCACTGGTTCACTCTAGACTGCTGCCATCTCACTCTGCATTGGGTTACTGGTTCACTCTAGACTGCTGCCATCTCACTCTGCATTGGGTCACTGGTTCACTCTGGACTGCTGCCCTCACACTCTGCATTGTGGCACTGGTTCAACCTGGAATGTCGCCGTGATACTATGCATTGGATCAATGGTTTATCATAGACTTCTGCGATCACACTCTGCACTGGGTCATTGGTTCACTCTGGATTGATGCCATCACACTCCGCACTGGGTCACTGGGTCACTAGTTCACCCTGGACTGCTGACATCACACTCTGCACTGGGTCACTGGTTCATGCTGGACTGCTGCCATCACACTCTGCATTGGGTCGCTGGTGTCCCCGCTCCAGGCTGTCGGCTTCCGATCCCACTTCGGGGATAGTGACAACAGAGTGGCAGAAAAGTGAAGGAAAAGTAGAGAAAGAAATTGAAGGGTGGAGGAGTGCCAGCTGGAACGTCCTAGTCTGCCACCATCTTACTGATCCACTGTCTGTGTAAAAGAATATACCCCTTGTGTCTTTTTGAAATCTTTCTCCTCTCACCTTAAAATTATGGCCCCTGTTCCCAATCCTTGGGAAGTGAACTCTACCGTTCACCTTTATCTATGCCCCTCATGATTTGATAAACCTCTAAAAGGTCACCTCTCAACCTTTTATGCTCCAGTGAAAAATATCCCAGCCTATCAGCTTCTCCTTATAACTGAAACTCATTGCTGGCAACATCCTGATAATTCTATCCTGAACCCTGTCCAGCTGCACAATATCCTTCCTATGGCACAGAGACATGAAGAGGCCTCACCAATTTCCTGTACAACCTCAACATGACATCTCAACTCCTGTACTCCATGGTCTGAGCAATGAAGGCTAGCATGTTAAATGCCTTCTTAACCACCCTGACTACCTATGACACATACTTCAAAGAATTATGTACCTGAACCCCCAGGTCTCTCGCCCAGGCCCTACATTTGATTGTATAAGTTCTGTTATTGCTTGTTTTGCGGAAACACAACCTCTTACACTGATCCAAATTTAATTCCATCTGTCACTCCTCAGCCCATTGACCCAATTGATCAAGATCTCTTTGTAATCTTAGATAACCTTCTTTAGCTCCCAATGTATCACCAATTTCAAACTGGCCATAAACAGGTCCAGGCATCGGGCCATGGCGGGGGTCGTAGGGCTAACTGCCTGCCCCTCTTCCGCGGTTACGTTAGAGCCCGGGTGTCTCTGGAGAAGGAGCACGCGGTGTCCACCAACACCCTCGAGATTTTCAGGGAAACGTGGGCACTGCCAGGTGTGGAGTGTTTTATTACTGCCTCCAACTCTATTTTGATTTAATCCCTGCCCTCCCCCTCACTGTTTGATCACACAGCATTGTCCTTTGATGTGTCTCTCGAGTGTTTCCGATCTTCCTGGTGGTGGGAATTGAATAAAGGTTCGTACACCATGCGTCTTTCACTGTGTCTCACACCTGCACACACAAAAAAAAATGAGAAAAAAGATATAACCAGGAAATGAGAATCTCCTTGGTCCAGGGACAGACTCTGAGCTAGCTGCTCACAGCCAGTGTACAGAAAAGAAGAAGAAAAAAAGAAATAAATAGGGGATTTAGAATCTCTTCAGTTCTGTGAAAAAAGAAAAAACCCTCCAATTTTGGTGTCATCTACAAACTTACCAACCATACTCATTTATATCAATGACAAACTAAAGTGAATCCAAATTCCAGACTATCTGATGGCCATTCAAACCAACACATGGGAAACTTAGATTTTATTAATTGGAAAAATAAGCTCATCAAAAAAATTTTGAACTTTTATAAAACAGAAAGCACTGTGCACAATTCCAGATACCGTCCTGAAGGAACAATGGAAAGGCCCGAGAGAGGATATAAAACAAGCCCAGGGAAATAGGACTTCAGTCACGCAGGTGAATCAGTTTGTTCTCCTTTGAGCAGTGAGGATTTACCGGGACATTTTTGATTGAGATATTCAAATCTTGAAAGAGTCAGACAGAGTCAATGAGAAAGGTGGGAAGGGGTTGATGAAAGATCATAGATTTCGGAGGGTTGGTGAACGTGCTGGAGACTGTATGTCGAAACATTATTATACAGCGAGATATAATGTTCAGGAAGGCGTTGCTGAAAAACAGATCTGTTAGCAGCTCACAAAAGGAAATTGGATAAATATTCGAAATGAACAATAGTGGCAGAGGGGGAAATGGGAATCTGAGTGCGTTTAATTTGATAGCCCTGCCACAGAGGTAGCACAGTCACCATGGAAGAAATATCTTCCGTTAGGGAACATGGTAACATGGCGCTGCTTCTGCTATGATTCAGGGCAAAACAGTAACCCGCATCTCATACTGAGCAGGAGTTCTGTGCTCAGAGATTCCCTCTTCCTTTTCTGTCACTGGACAACACCTGGGGCACCATTCACTGTTGGATCTATCCAAAAGCTGAGTGGAAATCTGTACGAGCTCACGGATTATTGAGACATACTACTGGGCACTGCTTCACAATACTTTGTTATTGTGATAGAATTATGATGGTAAGTTAGTGATTGTAGCAAGGTTGGCCAACTGAACCTCATAAAATCTGAGTTCCCTGTTTGGGGCTGTTAACCTGGTCCAATCAGGTTTGATCACACAGCATTGCCCTTTGATGTGAAGGGCACTGCTTGTCACTGGCCACTCGGGTGTTTCCTTTCTTCCTGGTGGGGGAAATTTGAATAAAGCTTCGTGCTTGTGTCTCTCGCTGTGTCTCACACCTGCACTCACACAACATGGGTGCTGGGGAAAAAATAAGCACTACTGCAGTTAGAAAAAGAAAGAGGAGTGTCAAAGGTTTTTTTTTACTCTGGGAGCTGGCTCTGTATTGATAACACTAGACTCAAGAACTCTCTGTCTGTAAATAAAGAGTGACTTGGTGATGGATACCAGCAGCCAAGGAGTTATTTCAGTTAGCACATGACCATTCTGGTTCATGGTTAATATTATTCCCAGGGATTCCTAAATGCCAGCAAGCTTTCAGGACATGCAGGACTCTTTTATGTAAGAGCAGTAAAGGCCAGCAATTTGTTCATCATCTCAGCACTGCTTTGGAAACCGGAGCATCCATGAGGAAGACATAGGGGATCACAAGGACTATTGCAGACATTTTGTGAATAAGCATCATAAAAACTCAAGGAGATTTAAGTTAAGGTAGAGTCATGCAGTTTACCGATAAAGCAGGACAATGATGTAGTTACTCAGGGTCTATTTTCATGTAGGGATAACAAGGGATAGTCCTTCTCTCTTATGTTTTGATACTAGCAAAACCCAAGACCCCAGAACTTTACCTAAGTCTCTGGATTAATAGTCCAGCAGTTTTACCAATAGGCCATCACCTCAAATGACTCCACAGTCCACATCTCCACAGCCACCTTCGGATAAACGTTAAAGACTTGGAGCATTAAGCACAGATATCAATGGATCCATGGAAATTCTAGGCCTTATCCCTTGAATAGAATGTCCTGCACTCATTTCTGACAGATGTCCCTTTCATTGATGGGGGAAGGGCATGGGAAATGACCCATATATTGAAGAATTCCAGAATGGTCATTTGAACTTAGTGTGAGTTAAAACAGTCTATTTTGTTGGGGTTAGGTTCTTTTCCCACAGCACAGTACTGACAACGTACAAGATTAGATATGAACACTTATAAAAAGTGATTGAAGCACGTAGAAATATTAACCTAGTGAGTTATTTAAAATCTTTACATTGTAGAAGAAAAATGCCTGATATGTTTCTGAGTTAAAATAAAGCAACAGCTCTTATATTTGTACTAATTGTTTGTTGACATTACAGCACAAGTCATATTGGCAATATTACTTCTTACCTGATTCCACGACCTATCATTATCACAGTGGGGGAGTTATAAGTTTACAATTTGATTGACATATCCAAGAGATTATTATAGGATTAACTATTTAATGTGCAGTTATGAATATAAATGATGTGCAGGTCCAAAGATGTGCAGGTTAGGTGAATTGGCCATGCTAAATTGCCCATAGTGTTAGGTAGTCAGATGGAAATGGGTCTGGGTGGGTTACTCTTCGGAGGGTTGGTGTGGACTTGCTGGACCTGGTGGTCTGTTTCCACACTGTAGGGAGTCTAATCCAATAAATGCTTGTTTTACAAAGATAAACTTTTGAGGGAGTTTGAATGTATTGAATATTTTTATCTTTGAGAGTTTTTTTTATTTATAGTGGCATGTGTAATAGATACCACTATTATTTTATGTCATCCCCATTCTCCTGAGGTTTGCACATGGTGAATACTGGATAACGTGCTTTAGGGAAGGAAACTGCCACCCTTACCTGGTCTGGCCTACATGTAGCTCCAGACCTGGAGCAATATGGTTGACTTAACTGCTCTTTAGGCAGGTCGGGATGTGCAATAAATACTGCCTTTGCCAGTAACACCCACAAAACCCTGGATGATTTTTTTGTTGTTGGAATGGAAGGTATAAGAGTTGGTTGGTGGGTGTTATGAATTGGCACAAATTGGCAGCAAGTTGTCACTGGAGTTACAAGAGAGCATTGCAATGACATGGATTAGTATCGAAAGTATGATGGCCCATATGACATGGGTAAAGAGGTGCATGTTGGAATCGACATGTGGTTAGAAAAATGAGGAAAGCTGATTAGAGGACCTAGTATTACATTTTAAAAATTATAATCAAAGTACAGAGCACCAAAGTTGGCCTTTTAAACGGCTGCTTATGTACTGAGCAGCCTTACAGCTGCCCCTGTGTTATTTCTGTGAACTGTGGTTCATGAAATAACTCTGTGGAAGCCAGTATCCCCTCACCAAATCACCCTTTATTTAAACGCGCAAAGCGCTTGACACTGATCCAGCTCCCTCAGAGCCAACTCTCAGAATGAACAGAACCTCTGACACTCCTCTTTTTGTGTCAGCCAGGGCTCCCTGATTGTCCCAGATTAACAGCCCCAATCAGGGAACTCATATTCAATGAGGCCCTCCTGGCTGACCTCATTCCTGTCACTACAGTTCACTTCTGGTTGTGGCCAATGACTAACCCCATTCCCTCTCAGCCCTGGGACATGGATCTTGCAATCTGCAGCAGTTGTTCCTGAGATGGGAATAGAAAACATGTTCATTCCTTGGATCTGTGTGCCCAACATAGGAGCGAAATCCAGGCTTACATTTACTGTTCCTTAGTCTACGCTGTGTTTTCTAGCAAATAGAACAGGCATTTTATTTGCAGTCACCAATTTTACTACAGAAACATGTTGACAAAGAATAAAAGGCTGCAATAAAACCTATTCTAATGTGTGAACATGCAGCATGTTGCTTAGCATTTGTTGTTTGCCACGTTTAATGGGATGCAGGGCAAACAGTTTTGCTCTGATAACAGTTCAGACAACAAACAGCAAACTTTAGCAGATTTGAGAATTGCTCCAGCAGGTGAGAGATTGTGTCTTTTGTGCTTTTGTAATACACAAACAGCTCACAGCTCAGCACACACTCAGATGCAACCAAAGGTACAGGTACATTCCATGTGTTTTGCCCAGTGTTGCCCATTAGCCCAACATTATGTGGGTTCCTAATTGTGAGCTTCTCCAAAGTGTTCTTCAACTGGCAAGTGAGTGAGGTGCCCACGGTCCAGTTGTTTCCAAATGCTGCTGGCGGTTTCTCTGGATTGTAAATATTTTACATTCAAGAATGTCGAAAGACTGAATTCGTGGGAATGGCCAATCTGACAGAGCATCACTGATTAATGTGGAAATGAAACCAATCATTTTTGTTGCAGACCCAATCAGTTGCTGAGACCTTCAAATTAGTATGTTCATTCTCGGTTTCCAGAAACATCCAGGCAAGGTGCTCAGAGTACATCATTTCCAAATTCTATCGTTGTCCTTTAATATTCGTGAAATTATCTATGAATGCTGTTTGAGATAGTTAACATACATTAACAGTGACTTTGTGTTAACATTGACTGATATTGGGGGCATCATGCAGAGACATTGAGGTATCTGTAATGTTGTCTATTCATCCAGGTGTTTGTTAATGAATCGTTCAATAATACTGAAGTGTGGAAGACATTCACACCTATATTTTGGCTGTGACATCACACATGAGCCTTATATTTCTGTCCCATTGTTTTGCCCACTTGGCTCCAAGCCATTGCATCTTTACATTTGTTCCCTATTTTCTACTCTGCCTCCACACCCTGCTCTTTCAGGACCCTGGGGATAATCCCACAGTTTCCTTCTGTGCCTTGCCTGATATTCTCCAAGGGGTCCATTGAAGGTGTCTACTGCAATCTCCATAACAGCAACATCATCCAAATAACCTACCCTTCTGTTACAGCGACTAACCCAGTCTGTGCAGTCAGACTGTTCAACTCTCTCTAGCATCACTCACCTCAGCCACTCCTGCTACTGTAAACCCTGTCATCATTTTCTGTTTTAATTTCAGAGCGATTTACTCGAATGGTTCTGGAACTGAGTGGATTAGTTATTTGACTGGGATGGAGAAGCTGGGGCAGTTCTCCTTTGAACATGAAAGGTGAAGAGGGCTATGAATCAGAAAGCATTTATATTGAATACATGAAAGGAGAATGTTACCGGTGCGTGAAAGGTCGAGAACTAAAGCACTGATTTAAGGTTAAAAATCACACAACGCCAGGTTATAGTCCAACAAGTTTATTTGGAAGCACTAGCTTTCGGAGCGCTGCTCCTTCATCAGGTGGTCACAACACCCCAGTCCAACATCGACGTCTCCAAATCCTGATTTAAGGTGATTAATATAAGAACCAGAGGTGATGTTAAGATAATTTTGTTTTACTCCAAGTGTTTAGAATTTGGAATGCACTGATTGATAGGATGCTAAGAATAAATTTGATTTGGAGGAGCCAGTGTTGGACTGGGGTATACAACATTAAAAATCACACAACACCAGGTTATAGTCCAACAGGTTTAATTGGAAGCAGTAGCTTTTGGAGCGCCGCTCCTTCATCAGGTGGTTGTGGAGCACATTTAATTGTGACATTTGAATGTCAATTGAGAAAATGCTTTAAAGGGGAGAAATTGCAGTGATGTGTAGAAAGAGAGGGGAGTGGAACTAATGGGACTGTTGTCTGAAAGAGCTAGCACTGACTTGATGGGCCAAATAGTCTCCTCGAATGAGGTAGTGTTTTATGATGAAAGGTGCTATGTAAATGCAGATTAGTGTATTTTTGTTATTATGCATTAATGATGATGGATACAATTGAGCAGCCTGTGCTTCCAACTGCAGATTCTCAGGCCAAGAATTCAATACAGCTCCTTCCAAGGTCTCAGTGACATGATCAGACGCTCAATACAAAATGAGTCAGACTGATACATTAGCCAACCTGAAACCAGCAACTAATCTACGCTGATCAATTAGATCTAATCCCTGGGCTTTTGTTTTCATTAAGAAGGCTGAGTTAACACTTCTTGAGGCAATGTTTGCGTTTTTCATGAACTCACTTGGAAGAATCAGACAGATGCAGAGTCAGATTATTTCAGCCACTTGTTTAATCAATGATGCAAAAATAAAATTCACGGCCAAGAATAAAGCAGAAATGATTAAACCTTAGTGGGTTCTCCAAGAACCAAGAGAAATCAGCCTGAACATGTCTCTGTGACCCCTACAATGAGACAGACAGCCCTGAATAGCCTCACAATGCCCCTCAGTGAACGAATATTTTGCTGGCATTTATCATAGAATCTCTGCAGTTTGGAAACAGGCCATTCAGCCCATCAAATCCACACTGACCCTCTGAAGTTTGTTGTTCATGGTCCTGTATGGGGATTTTGGGGCTGTTACACAGTACCAGATGGCTAATGCCATCCATGAAGTTATATCCCTCAATGAACTAATAACATGACAAAAGGGGATGAGGACATTGGAAAGAAGGAAATCCAGATGGGCAAACTCATATCCTTCAACATGAGACACAGCAGCTAAAGGTAGGAGGGGTTTGGAAACAGGCTGTTGTGTAGAATGTGACCTGGGAAATATCAGGTCTTCAGTTCTGATGGCAAGGCATGGGGCTTGGATTGCTCTTAGATAACGCTGACCAACTTGGGTATCCATGTGAGTAACTCCACTTTCACACCATAATAAGGGTCTCTGTTGTGCAGATCTTCACATCTGAAGAGGCTGAAGTGAGGACTGGTGCATTCAGAGTGGCTCTGACACTGGCGTTATCTGCATGGGCTGCCTCTGTGTTACACAAACCTGGACTTCCCTGCTGCATGATCAACTGCCCATGCTGATTTTAGAAAAATCCCAACTTAACCATGGGAACCTGCCAGTAGAAAAACACATCACAAACTAAATCAAGATCCTCTCCAACTTAACTCTTCCTAAACTTATTTTGGGACCTTGACTTTACGAAGAGAATTGGATAATGAGGACCAGTATTAATTTCTTTGTTTAATGGTAGTACAGTCTGATGAAGGAAACAGCTTTTGTCACTCCTTTTTATATTCTCTATAATTGACAGCATTGGTAAGCTACAATTGATTATGTTGAAATTTTTTATGCTTGTGTTGTCAATCAACAACAACATGAATTCATATAGCATCTCACACAGAACCACAGAATCGGAATGATTACAGACACCGAGGGTAAACATTTGACATATTATGCTGACTCTTTGCCCAGTTCTCCTTGTGCCACTTCTCTCGAATGTTCCTGTATCACTACAGATCTTCCTTTTAACGACAAGTATCCACTTTGCATTTGAAATTGAATTAGCCTCCACCACACTCTCAGGCAGTACATTCCAGGTCCTTACACACTGGCTGAGTAAAAAAACGTTAAGTTCACAATTCTTCCCCCAGTGGAGAATGTTTCACCCCCTTTAATCTGCCTACACTGCTCGTGATTCTATCAAATTCTCCTTGCAATCTTCTCTTCTCAAAGGAGAAAAGCCATAACCTCTCCAATCTATCAACATTACTCAGTTTGGAAACAATCTGGTTAATCTTTACAGTGGCCTCTCTAATATATTCTCTTCCTCCAAAGGTGTGATGTCCAGAACGTGACTCAAACCTCCAGATGAAGTTTATTCATGTTCATCATAAGCTCTTTGCTTTGCAAAGCTCCAGATCCCACGTGTTTTGTGTTCAATTCACTCAGCCTGCCTTGCCATCTTGAGTGCATGCGCCCAGACCATTCTGTCACTGCAACCTCTCTATTATTGCTCTGACAGTTTTATGTTGTATCATTCTGCACTTCCGACCAAAGTGAATCACTTCACAATTCACATCACCTTATAGAGGTCCCACCATCACAGATCCCAGTCTTCAGTCAATTTGATTCACCCCACATGACATCAAGAAATGGTTGGAGTCACTGGACACTGCAAAGGCTACGGACCCTAACAATATTCTGACAATGGTGCTGAAGACCTGTGCTCCACAACTTGCCATGACCTTAGCCATGTTCCAGTACTGTTACACCTGGCATCTACCTGACAATGTGGGATGCTGCCCAGTTATGTCCTGTACACAAAAAGAGAACAAATTCAACCCCTGCATTTACTGCCCTGTCTGGTTTGTATTTTAGTATTTTGTTTATCTTTTAGAGGGTTCTATGAAATCTCCCTTCAGTCTTCTAAACTCTATGAATATAATCCTAAACAATCCAATCCCTCTTCACAGGTCAGTCCTGCCATCTCAGGAATCAGTGTTGAGAAATCTTCGATACACTCCCTCCATAGCCAGACCTGAAGAAGGGCTTATGCCCGAAACGTCAATTCTCCTGTTCCCTGGATGCTGCCTGACCTGCTGTGCTTTTCCAGCAACACATTTTCAGCTCTGATCTCCAGCAGCTGCAGACCTCACTTTCTCCCCATAGCCAGACCAACCTTGCTCAGATAAGGAGACCAAAACTGCACCCAATACTGCAGGTGTGGTCTTACCAAGGCCCTGAATAATTGCAACAAGGCATCCCTGCTCCTGTACTGGAACCATCTCACAATGAAGGCCAACATAGCATTTGCCTTCTTCGCTGCCTGCTGCATCTGCAATGCTTACTCACAGGGAATAGTTTACAAGGACATCCAGGTCTTATGCACCTCCTCTCCCATTCTCAATCTATCACCATTCAGATAATTATCTGGCTTCCTGATTTTACTGCCAATGTGGATAACTTCACATTTATCTGCGTTGAGCTTCATCTGCCATGCATTTGCCCACTCCCTCAGCCTGTCCAAATCACACTGCAATATCTCTGCATCTTCCTCAAAGCTCACCATCCTACCCAGCTTTGTGTTATCTGCAAACTTGGAGATATCCCATTTACTTCCCTCATCTAAATCATTATCATACATTGTAAATAGCTTGGGCCCTAGTACTGATCCCTGTGGTACCCACTAGTCACTTCCTGCCACTAAGTAAAAGACCTGTTTAGTCCTACTTTTTGTTTCCTACCTGCCAACCAGTTCTCAATCCATGTCAGTACATTATCTCTAATTCCACGCAGTTTGACTTTACATACTAAATCTCTTGTCAAAAGACTTCTGATAGTCCAAATAAACCACATCCATTGGCTCACGCCCTTCAACTCCACCAGTTACATCTTCAAAACATTCCAGTAGAATATATCAAGCATAATTTCACTTGTTTAAATCCCTGTCCTTTCCTGTCTCTATCCGTCATAAGACACTCCCATGTCCCAAATGTACTCTCCAAACTGTATACCTCAAGTTAATGAGGAAGGACCGATGATACCATAACTCTTATCTACTGGGATTGCTATTCATTCACATCTTAGGTAAATTGAAAGGCAATCTCACCAGGGTCTCACCAACCTCTCTGCAGGAAATGTATGGAGCACCAGGTAATTTTAGTTCCAGTGCCCAGTTTAAATATAGCGCAAACCGTCCCACCTCTCCCCAGCAGGACACTGGTCACTCAGGCTCACCACACTGTGAAATGGTGACAAACACATGAACAGTGCATTGGGGTTGAGCTGTACAAATTCAACATTTTAAACGTCACCCTGACCTTCAGCTCATAGAGCTGAGTGAGACAACAGGTATAGTATGTCGCTGTCAGTTAGTTTGTTAGTTTCACTAGAGATAATCCTCCAAATTCATTGTCTAGCTGGTCACAGAAGCACAAATTAACTCAGTCATTACAAAATCTGCTTCAATTACGCTCCATTCAAATGAATGATCAAATTAGGTCGAGACCCATAAAGCACTCTTAGTATCTATTATCTCATCAGTTTCTAGGGTGCCATGAATAGGAATTTCAAATGTCACTTACATAAGAAGGTGCATTTTTCATGGTGGAATAATCCCAGGTTGGACTCGCCACATTTTCAATCTTGGGATTTCTCATATGCCTGGACTGGAGAAAAATTAAAACAAAACCTAAAGCACATTTACAGGGCTTTTGTTTCTAAAGGTGGGGTGGTTAAAGCATACATTTAGGAAACTTTCTGCCTCTCCCCAAACCTGACCTCTGCTCTCTCCTCCTCAGACCTGCAGCTCCTGGCTGCAATTCTCAAACACATAGAATTCCTACAGTATGGACGCAGGCTATTTGGCCCATCAAGTCCACAACAATCCCCCAAAAGCCATCCCACCAAGAACCACCCCTGTCCCCTATCCTTACATTTCCCATGAGAAATCCAGCTAGCCTGCACATCTCTGGAGACTATGGGTAATTTAGAATGGCCAATCCACATAACCTGCACACCTTTGGACTGTGGGAGGAAACTGGAGCACCCGGAGGAAACCCGCACAGACACAGGGAGAACGTGCAAACTCCACAAGGACAAACACCCAAGGGTGGAATTGAACTGGGTTGCTGATGCTGTGAGGCAGCAGTGCTAACCACTGAGCCACTGTGCCACCCAAAACAGAGTTTATGTTTTGTGTCGAGTGATCTTTCTTCAGAACTATCAGGTCTACCTCATTATTGTATAGGAGTTGGGAATTGAACCCACTCTGTTAACCAATGAGTCACCATGCTGCCCTTCCCTAGAGCAGACCTCTGCCTGATCCTGTTAACTTTGACCAGGTCAATGTTAGAGGTCACCTGTCAGGACAGGGACCGTTTACAATATGATGTTGAGCCAGTGATTTTCTAGGCCCAAGGCTGCAGAGACTGGAGAAAACATTTGCACAGCAAAATCCCCCAATAATGGAATTGAGGGAGTGACCAGATAATCTGATTTAATGATGTTGGTTGAGACCAGAGCAAAAAGAGAAATTTAGGGGAGGTAGGAGGCATTGGGAAAGAATGAGAAAGCCTGTAATCATTCTCAATTGACAATTTTAAGTTGCTAACGCTTATTGATGCTAGCGCTGGTAGCTAAGGCAACTGCAGATGGCATTCTGCATCCGTGTACCAGAGGCAGAGGAGCTAATGAGGGAGCAGGTCTCTATTGAACACGGGAGAAACCTCCTCCTCCACATTACACTGTAGCTGGATGGATTTTGATGGTTTCACTGTCTTGGTGAAGCCCAGTAGAGAATATCCCAGATGTTATTGATGATCTGTGTAATGAGGCCTGACTCCTGTTTCATTTTCTATTTTCTATCCAATTGATCATCTAGCATAGGAATTGGTCCTTTGCTTCGCTACGTTTACTGCGGATTTGCTCTTGTTGTGTTTAATTTCAGCGGTTAACTCGATCCACGTACTCAATGCTGCTGTAAGGCTTCTATCCCCAGTCCCTTTCCCTTCAGCAGCTAACCAATTGCCTCTCTCTTGTTTCTGCCTGAACCATCACGTCTCCTTCAGCTGGACAAAGCACAGTTGCGCCTTCAATCTTTAATGAATAAATATGCGAAGCTTTTGTCCAATTGCTTGCAGTCATTTTCTTTCAGTTCAATGGTTATAAAGTAATTAAGCTCACTGCATTGTACAATCAAAAAGCTTTTTAGAATAAAGAGAGGCTTAAGTTCCTTGTATCAGGGGTTTATGTTGGTGCTGACTTTATTGCTCTTTAAAGGTAAATAAAATAGGTCAGGTTTCCTGCTCCAAATATTATCCAGAAGTCCTCTCCTGTACAGTAGACTTTGGAGCTGTGATAGCCCTTTAGGGACATTCACATTCAATACTGAAACTGAAAGACTGACTTCATTACAATTGGCACAGGCTATGGAAGTATAGTCATTGAACTCCGGCAGTGTGGGAACGGGGCCTTCGGCCCAACAAGTCCACACCAACCCTCCAAAGAGTAACCCACCTAATCATTCCCCATTTCTCTACATTTACTCCTGACTAATGCACTTAACCTACACACCCCTGCACACTGTGGGCAATTTAGCATGGCCAATTCACCTAACCTGCATATCTTGAGATTTGGGAGGAAACCGGAGCACCCGGAGGTAACCCACACAGACATGGGGAGAATGTACAGACAGTCGCCTGAGGCTGGAATCAAACCTGGGTCCCTGGCACTCTGAGGCAGCAGTGCTAACCACTGAGCCACTGTGCTGCCCTGAGTACTGTAAGCTGATGGAGAAGTCAAAACAAGTAGATGAGAGTGTGACAAGGTGGGAGGAGGGAGTGGAAAAAAGGATGAAGAGGGAATGAATGGAGAAGGTAGGATGGAAAAAGAAAGGGAGAGGAAAAGAAAGGAGATGGAGGTATGGATGAACCGGGGAGTTAGAAAGGGCAGGAAGAGGGAAGAGGACTAGAAGATATGAGTTGTAGAATTTCAGGATTGTTCTGGCACAGAATGAGGCCCTTCAACCCATTGAAACTGCACTGGCTCTTTGAATGAGATCTTCCTACAAACACGAGACAAGTGGAGCTTTCCTCAGGAGACCTTCCAGTGCAGGAGGTGGTCATTCAGCCAGTTGTGCATTTGCTGGTCTTTTGTAAGATCTACCAATGGGAGGCCCGCTCCCTTCCTCTTTCCACATAGTGCTCCAAGTTAATTTATGCATGTTGCATCTGATACATCTGCAAATTTTCTCAAATCTGTGCCCTCTGGTTGCTAACCCTCATGTAACCAGAACTAGTTTTTCCTTATTAACTCTCTGAAAATCCTTTTTGACTTTCAGCATTGGATCGAATCTCCATTTACCTTCACTATTCTGTCAGAGCTACCTGAGTCTCTCTAATCTCTCATATTCTCAGTGACAATTGCTGACCTGTGGGTCATTGATCCTTCTGGTTCTCAGTCCCAATCACTTTGTGAATGCTCAAAATCATTTGTTTTAATCATGTTGTCTTCGACCATTAAAAGAGCTCTGACCTTTTCCTACATTTAGGAATAATAAAGTCTGGTACATTAAGTGGTTGTCCAGTCATGTGTGACCTTCAGCTCTGTGGCATTTTCCCTGATGAATGCTCCTGGTAACTTGTGGTGTTTGCTAGCTCAACCAAGCTCCATATGGCACTGGGTAAGGGAAAGGTTCATAGAGTCATAGAGCACGGAAGGAAACCCTTCGGTCCAACCAGTCCATGCTGACCATAATCCCAAACTAAACTTATCCCAGCTGCCTGCACTTTGCCCATATCCCTCCAAACTCGCATGTTTACCTCATCATAGTAGGAGCCGGGAGTTGAACCCACGCTATTGGCTTCACTCTGAATTGAGTGAGCTATTATTTTCTTTGGGACAAGCACTGAATGGAGATTTAGCTACTGTGAATAAAATGATGACAGCCCTACACAAGAGGGGATAGGAAGGACCTGTTAGCAATTATCGATAACTTGGATCAATAGAACTCATTTCAGAGCATGAGCATGGATTTGAAGATTTTGCCCTCTGGCTGTAGTATTTTGCTACAAGATGACACCTACTACACATCAATATTGCTTATTAGTTGTGAAGCAGTTAAGGCCACTTCACAGATGTGACAGGTGCCATTTAAATGCAACTTAATTCCTGCTGTATGTGAGAGCGGCATGTATTGTGTTCACTGACCTGATTCTAATTACAGATTTATGCATTTCTGAACATTGTGCAGAACACGGACCAGGTGATGACCTGAGGATCACTCAATACCTTTGCGCAAGAGATTTAATCTGTATTTATTTAATTTATAACTCATGAAAAGCTCAGGCAGCCAGGCCACGTAAATAGCTCAAAGCTGATACAGATTGTTTATTGTTCAACAATAAAAGTAAGTGGGTTGATGATATAGTTCAGTCACAACCTGAATGGCAGAACGTGCTCAGGGTCCTATACACACACACGCACACACGCACGCACACAAAACCGTGCCCTTAAAGAACTGAATTGCTTCCTCTGTTCAGATCAAGCCAGGAATCGATCATATTGACTTTGAAGTCAGTGCTCAGCTTGATGTCCAACAATTTATGGAAAAACAGAACATATGCAGACTCGAAAGGGCCAAATGGCCTACTCCTGCACCTATTTTCTCTGCTTCTATGCAAGTCTGAACCCCTGCATCGAACCCCACAGCGTACAGATTCACTCTACCTGACTTGGAGTGCAGAACTCTGTCGTAAATTCATACCACATCCAGACTGAGGTGAGCAGGTTGGGTCAAACTGCTGCACTGTTGTGGGTGCACCTGGACTAAAGGGATTGTCATGGTTTAAAAAGGAAGCTCACCACCACCTTCCCGGGGCAGTTGGTGATGGGCAATGAATGCCATTCAAACCACTGATGCCCACATCCCATGAACAAATAAGATGTTGTTAGCACAGGGTCAGATGGTTTTGGACACCATCTTGAATGCATTGGAAACTGACATTCCCTGTCCGGTGGAGAAAGTGAGGACTGCAGATGCTGGAGATCAGAGCTGAAAATGTGTTACTGGAAAAGCACAGCAGGTCAGGCAGCATCCAAGGAGCAGGAGAATAGACGTTTCAGGCATGAGCCCTTCTTCCTGAAGATTCCTGAAGAAGGGCTCATGCCCGAAAAGTCGATTCTCCTGCTCCTTGGATGCTGCCTGACCTGCTGTGCTTTTCCAGCAACACATTTTCATTCCCTGTCCTGTACCATACAGCTGCTAGGAAAGGACTTTCTGCCAGTTTTGAATTAATAAATCCTCCTCAGATCCTGCCCAATAACAACTAGTTCAAAGCAAAAAGGATGTGGGCCCTTCAGGCACCAAGATTTGAATGTCTCATCAGGTCCTTGAAGCTCAGTTTGAATCCACGATGTACACAAGCGAGGACAGTAGGCTGCCATAATGAATAGAAAAGAAAATCCGAGCTCATCCTTGGCTTTAAAAGGAAACATTCACTTTGGCCTTTGAGGGAGCTGTAAGTGAAGAAAAGCATGCTTCAGTTGTATAGAGCCTTGGTCATTTGGAGACACTATTCTCACATCTTCAACAGTGAACCACATGAGAGAGTTAAGGTGCACAGCAAGGAATAAGCCAAATTACATCCAAACTAAAGATTTAATTTATGAGGGTTGGTTTTGTAAACATATTTGCATTCCACAGTGGAGTATCAATTCAACTGGAGGTATTGAAATGATTTAAACTTTCGATAGAAGAGATACAAAGTAATTGTTTTCTCTGCAAGAAAATAATTAATAAAATAATGGATAGTGTAAATTTGGAACCTTCTGAGCCATAACATGTTGAAATTATGGGCCATTTGGGCAAAATGAACCCAGTTAACATCTTCCCGAGGAGGCAACAAATGTGATAAATAAAGGACTGCATAAAGGCTGGTATTTATTCAGACTTCCAGCAGGTAGTTGCCAAGCTTCCATTATAAACACTGTTAACAAGATGAGGGAGAATGAGATTTAAAGCAACATATGTGCTGCTGTTTTGCTTTTGATAACACCCATGGATTGATTTGGGATGTGCAACATAAGTATGATGTAAAAGTTGTGTCTAAGTTGGATTAAGGCCAATTTCAATATCATTAGACAGGATCTGTCAAGCATAGACTGGGAGCAGTTCCTTTGCAGGTAAGGCTATAAGTTTAACAAGGAGGGATATTAGATGCTTTAGCTGGCATGGAGATCCATAAATCCCCAGACCCTGACGAGATGTTCCTCAGGCTGCTATGATAAACATGGGAGGAAATTTCTGGAGCCCTGGGGGAGATATTTAATACTTCACTGGCCACAGATGAAGTGTCAAATGACTGGAGAATAGCGAATGTGGTTCCTTTTTGGAAGAAGGGCAGCAGGAATAGGCCAGGTAATTGCAGACTAGTTAGCCTGATGTCAGTGGTAGGGAAATCATTGGAAACATTCGGAGGAACAGGGTTAATCAACACGTGGAAAGATAGGAACTGATCAGGGATAGTCGGCACGGGTTTGTTAGAGAGAGATCCTGAGTGATTAATTAAATTAAACCTTTGAAAGGGTAAGTAAATATATTGATGAGAGTCGTGCAGTTGAGGTGATTTGCAAGGACCTCAGAAAGGCCTTTGACAGGGTCCCACACAAAAGGCTAGTTCAAAAGATAAAAGCCAATGGGATCCAAGGCAAGATGGCAAGCTGGATAGAAAGTTGTCTCACAAATAGGAAGCAAAGGGTGATGGGGGAGGCTTGTTTTTGTGATTGGAAGCCTGTGACCAGTGGTGTGCCAGAGAGTTCAGTGCTGGGACCCTTGCTCTTTGTTATGTACATTAGCAAATGCAGAAGGTATTAGTAAGCTGCAGATGACATGGAAATTGGGGGTGTTGTTGGTAGCGAGGAGGATGGTCTCAGACTACAGTTTGATATTGATCAGCTGGTAAATTGGGCAGAACAGTGGCAGATGGAACTTAATCCAGATAAGTGTCTGGATAAGATAGGTGCTGAATTTTGGGACATCTAAGAAGGGAAGGATATGAATTTAGATCTGGAGGGATTACTGAGGAACAAAGGGACATTGGCATACGAATCCATAGATTCCTGAAGATGTCAGCATAGGTAGACAGGGGGGTGAGGAAAGTACAAGGGATGCCTGTCTTCATTTGCTGCGATGTAGAGTATAGGAGCAAGGAAGTCTTGTTGCAGCTTTATAGAACATTGGTTCATAGATGAAATACCGTGTGTTGTTCAGGACACCACAACATTAAAAGGATGTGATTGGAGAGGGTGCAGATGAGCTTCACCTGGGATGGAAAGTTGTGGTTATAAGGAGAGACTGGATAGGTGGAGTTTGTTTTCCTGGAAGCAGAGGAGGCTGAGGGGAGACATGATTGAGGTGTACAGAATTATAGAGGCAAAGGCAGGGTAGATCATGAGAATCTTTTCTTCGTGGCACTAATGTTTGAGACGAGAGGTCAAATGTTTAAGATGAGGCGGAAATAGTTTAGAGTGGATTTGAGGAAAATATGTTTCATCCAGAGGGTGGCAGAAATATGGAACATGCTACCTGAGACAATGGTGGAGATAGGTACTCTCAACATAGAGGAGGACTTAAAATGCCAGGGCATAGTAGGCTATGGATGAGTGCAGGTAAATGGGATTAGTGTAGTTTGGTGCTTGTTGGTCAGCATAGAAATGGCAGACCGAAGGGTTATGCTGTATGATTCCAACACACTGTGAATAGTGAATGGTTTGTATGAAGGCGACAGAAAATAGAGATATGTACTCACAGCAGCTAGTGGTCTCCTTAGGGATGTGTAGAAGCATTGCTGAGTAACTCAGTTATAGTGTAACTGGAGCATATCCAGAAATATCAAAGCTAAAACATCATAAATCAGGACATAGAAATCAAGTGACTTGATGTAAAAAAATATGGATCACTATTTTGCAAACATAAGCCAGTGTAGATTGGCAATGTATAAATCTCATTACTGGCTCATTTAATCACTAACAAGTTCAGCTGAATCTACACTTATTCCTGCAATCTCCCTGTGGTTTTAAAAGCAGAGAGTATGGTACTCAAAGATTCTTTATCTGCATGCACATCTCTTCCCATTTAATTTCCTTCCTAAAACTGATTCACATTCCCAGAAGGAAGGAAATCGAAATCTATATTTTATATTTGTTTGGACTGCACTTGAACTCAGTGCAGGGGAAGAGGCATTATGGGAATGTCACTGGGCCAGGAGGACTGAACCACAGGCTAATTTACCTCACCCCATCGCCAGGTCTGGGATATGGAGCTGAAACCCACCATGGCAGATGGTGAAATTTGAACTCAATATTAATCTGGAACAAAAATTGAGCTTCAAGGATACCATGTTGGTTTGTGTCAAACCCATCTGGTGCACAGTTATCTTTTAGGGAATGGAATCTGCCATTCTTACCTGGTCTGGCCTCCATAGCTCTCCAGGTTCACAGCAATGTGATTGACCCTTTAACTACCCTTGGGTCCATTTGGGACGGGCAATAAATACAGAGCTAGCCAGCAGCACCCACATCCCATGAATGACTTTTCTTTAAAACCTGTAAACTTCTGCCGCCAATATTTTAGAATCTTTTGAGGATTAAAGCACTAATATTTTGGCATAAGGGTTTTTTTCTACCTGATGCAACAATGCTTGCATTATTCCTGGATGTGGATAACACAGAGTCTTGGAATCATGCAGCACAGAAACAGACCCTTCGGTCCAACCAGTCCATGTCAAACATGATCCCAAACTGAACTAGTCCCACCTGTCTCCTCCTGGTCCTTGTCCCTCTATACTTTTCCTACTCATGTATTTATCTAAGTGCCTTTTAGATGTATTAATAGCAGCTGACTATTATGTCTAAACATCACATTCGTCAGGCATATAAATGTCTGGGCTAATATTAAGCTAATAAGTTACAACAAAAGATCATGCTTCATGTAGAGTGTTGTGCTTCAAGTGATTCCAGGATAAGATGGAGTATGAGACCTTTATAACCTCAGGTCACATACTATGACCCAGATGTGTCTTAAACTGACCATGAAATGTATCACACAACTGGGTGTTTCCAGGCCACCAACATATCATAATTTGTTTAACAGTTTCTACAAATGATATGGTTCACTGAATCTGCTCTGCTTGGTTATAAATAAAATGTTTGAGATTAATGTTGTGCTCTGGAATCTTTGTTGTTGCTAGCTCATCAATCATAGAAAGATGTAAATCTTTACTTACTGGCAGATTGGTAATAGGCAGCTCATCTGTTTCAATGATACAACAGGTTTCAGGTGTCCATCCTGAGGAACCATGGTGGCATATATAATGGATTATATCAATGCATTGTACATCAGACCATTGTAAGAAATTAGCCTAACTTGTATGGACTGCATCACGTTGCGCCAGTTTACTGAAGACACCTTGTGTGAGATGCACAAACGGGATTATATTTGAACTGTCAGCAATGTCAAACTTGGCAATAATGCACTACAACCTTTTTTGAAGTTTCACTTGGATGGAGGTAAAGGCTTCAATTCTCTTCCCAGCAACCATGTTGTGTATTAAGTTGATCACATGTACTGTCTGATTGGGCCCTGCAAGCTGCAATGTTGCTGTCAGTTCTTTGACTTTGCTGATATTCCTGTGTGCCATGGACAGAACTTTAGAAATTTCATTGTTCCTTTTGTTGACTTTTCTTCACATGCTAGGAGTGACAATCAGCAATGATCTTTCTTGGTTGACCCACTTAGATGCTATGGTCAGAAAGCACAACAATGTCTTTATTTCTTCAGAAGGCTAAGGAAATTTGGAAGATCTGTAAATACTCTTACTGATTTTTGTAGATGCACCATAGAAAGCATCCTATCTGAATGCACCATGGTTTGGTATGGGAACTACTCTGCCCGGGATTGTAAGGAACCAGAGAGAATCATGAACACAGCCCTGTCCATCACACAAGCTAGCCTTCCATCCATTGACACCATCTATACTTCTCACTGCCTCGGGAAGGCAGCCAACATCATCAAAGACCCCTTCCACCCTGGTTATAATCTCTTCCAATGTCTTCCATCCAGCAGAAGATACAAAAGCCTCAACATACGCATGAACAGATTCAAGAACAGCTTCTTCCCTGCTGTTATTAGATTTCTGAATGGACCTCTCAATTTTTAAATTTAATGTGGATCTCGCTCTTTGTGCACCTTCTTGGTAGCTGTAACATTGTATTCTTTCCTCCGTTCTATTACCCTCATGCACTCTGTATGGTATGATCTGCCTGTACTGCCTGCAAAACAAAAATTTTCACTGTATGTACACATGACAATAATAAATCAAGCCAAAATAAATTACATGTTGCTGTGGAGCGCTGTACTTTAGGTTTCTCTGGGAAACTGGATTTCCTACACACTTCAGCCCAATGTCCTCTTGCTGAACAGAGTTCCCATTTGACAGAACAAGTGGACACTGTCTCAGTGGCTGAGACAGGACACATCTCCTGCCACATTTGGAAGATCCCCAACCCTCCGAATGCAACAAGGATGGAAACCCCCTCATCCTCACCTTCCACCCCACTAATCTCTTGATACAAAGCATTTGCCTCCACCATTTCCACCACCTACAGTCAGACCCCACCACCAGAGACATTGTTCCCATCCCACCTCTATCAGCATTCCATACAGACCATTCCCTCTGTGACTCCCTCATTAGGTCCATGCCCTCCACCAACCCACCCTCCACTTCTGGCACCTTCTCATGCCGTTGCAAGAGGTGTAAAATCTGCGCCCATACTTGCCCCTCACCTCCATCCAAGGCCCCAAAAGATCCTTCCACATCTGGCCAGAATTTTCCACACATCCAAACACCTCATCTACTGTGTCCGTAACTCTTGGTGTGGTCTCCTCTACACTAAGGAGACAGGATGCCAACTTATGGAATGTTTCAGAGAACATCTCTGGGACACGTGCACCAATCAACCCCACTGCCCTGTGACTGACCACTTCAACTCCCCCTCCCACTCCGCCAAGGACACACAAGTTCTGGGCCTCCTCTGTCACTAAATCCAAGCCACCTGACGCCTGGAGAAAGAGCACCTTATCTTCCACATTGGGACCCTTCAACCACGCGGCATCAATGTCGATTTCACCAGTTTCCTCATCTCCCCACCCCACATTATTTCAGGTCCAACCGTCCAACATAGCATCCCCCTCTTGAACCATCCTACCTGCCCATCTTCCCTCCCACCTATCTGCTCCATCTTCCCCACTGACCAATCACCATCACCCCCCACCTGCATCTACCTATTGCCTTACCAGCTAACTTGCCCCTAGCCCCACCCCAACCCTCCTGTTTATCTCTCAGCCCCCCTTTCCCATGCTTGAAAATCCCCTGTTAACAGATGCAATAGTTATCCCAGATGATGCTAGGTCCAATACTCTTCAGCTGCTTCATCAATGACCTTCCCTCCATCATAAGATGGGGACGTTTGCCAATGATTGCACAGTGTTCAGCACCATTCACGACTCCTCAGATACTGAAGCAGTCCATGTTCAATTGTAACACGATATTGACAATCTCCAGGCTTGGGCTAACAAGTGGCAAGTAACATTTGAACCACAGAAATGCCAGGTAATGTCCATCTCCAACAAGGGAGAATCTAACCATCGCCCTTGATATTCATTTGTATCATCAATACTGAATCCTTCACAATTCATACCTTAAAGATTACCATTGATCAGAAACTGAACTGAACTCATCATATAAGTACAGTGGCTGCAAGAGCAGGCCAGAGATTATGTGAGTGGATCTCCAAAGCCTGTGCACCATCGATAAGGCTCAAGTCAGGAGTGTGATGGAATACTCCCCACTTGCCTGGATGGGTGCAGCTCCAACAATACTCATGAAGCTTGACACCATCCAGGACAAAGCAGTCTGTTTGACTGGCACCACAACCACAAACGTGCACTCCCTCTACCACGAATGCTCAGAAGCAGCAGTGTGTACTATCTACAAGATGTGCTGCACAAATTCACCAAATATCCATAGACAGCACCTTTCAAACTTGCCAACCTCTACCATCTACAAGGACAAGGGCAGCAGATGCATCATCAAGTTCCCCTCCAAGCCACTCACTATCCTGATTTGGAAATATATTGCCATTCCTTCTCTGTTGCTGAGTCAAAATTGCTTTGAGAGGATTTGAGTACAGACATAGGCATGTCCTGCTGCAGTTATACAGGGCCTCAGTAAGGCCACAACTTGAGTATTGTGTATAGGTTTAGTCTCCTAGTCTGAGGAAGGACATTCTTGCCATTGAGGGAGTCCAGTGAAGATCTAACACACTGATTCCCGGGATGGCAGGACTGATATATGAGGAAAGACTGGATCGACTGGGCTTTTACTCACTGGAGTTTAGAAGAATGAGGGGGGAGATCTTGTATAAAATCCTGATGGGACTGGACAGGCCAGATATAGAAAGGATATTCCTGATATCGGGGAAGTCCAGGGGTCACAGTCTAACAATAAAGGGTAAGCCATTCAGGACTAAGATGAGGAAGACTTTCTTCACTCAGAGAGTTGTGAACCTGTGGAATTCTTTCTTACAGGAAGCTGTTGGGGCCAGTTCATTAGATAGATTCAAGAGGAAGTGAGACGTGGCCCTTGTGACTGAAGGGATCAAGGGGTATGGAGAGAAAGAGGGAATGGGATACTGAGACTGCGTGATCAGCCATGATCATATTGAGTTTGTGAGGTCCTGGAAGACTGGAGGGTAGTGAATGGTGTGCCCTTATTCAAGAAAGGCTGCACAGAAAAACCTAGGAATGACAGACCCGTAAGCCTAACATCTATGGTAGGTAGTTACTTGAGAAGATTCTGAGGGATAAGTTATACATGCATTTGGAAAGACAGCGTTTGGTTTGGGGTAGTCAGCATGGTTTTATGAATGGGAAATCATGCGTCACAAATTTGTTGGAGTTCTTTGATGAAGTGACAGGAAGGTTGATGAGGGCAGGGCAGTAGACATAGCGTATATAGATTTCAGTAAGGCCTTTGGTGAGGTTCCACATGGAACCATGCTCTGGAAGGTTAGATCGCATGGAATTCAGGGGGAGCTGGCAAATTGGATACACAGTTGGCTTGATGGTAGGAAGTAGAGAGTATTAGTGGAAGGATGCTTGTCGGACTGGAGGCCTGTGACTAGTGGAGTGTCTCAGGGGTCAGTGCTGGGCCCATTGTTGTTTGTTATCTATATCAATGATTTGGATGAGAATGTAAAGGCATGGATAGGAGTTTGCAGATGACACTAAAATAGGCAGCATCATGGACAATGAGGAAGATTATCAGAAATTACAGCAGGACCTTGATCAACTGGGGAAGTGGGCCGAGAAATAGCAAATGGATATTCATTTACTTAAGTGTGAAGTCTTGCATTTTGGAAAGTTAAATCAATGTCTTTCCATGGTGAATGGTAGGGCCTCAAGAAGTGTTGTGGAATAGAGGGACCTTGGAGTTCAGGTGCACAGTTCTCTGAAAGTGGAGTCACAGGTAGACAGGGCAGTGAAGAGGGTTTTTGGCACACTGGCCTTCATCAGGCAGGGCACTGAGTATAGAAGTTGGGAAGTTATGTTGCAGTTGTACAGGATGTTGGTGAGGACTTGGAGTATTGTGTTCAGGTTTGGTCACCTTATTATGAGAAGGATTTCATTCAACTGGAAAGAATGCAGAAGAAATTTAAAGGATGTTGCCTGGACTCAATGGTCTGACTTATAGGGAGAATTTGGACAAGCTAGGACCTTTACTTTAGAGCGTAGGAGACTGTGGAGGGATCTTTTGGAAGTGTATAAGATTATGAAAGGCAAGGATAGGGTGACTGCAGTCAGGCTTTTTCCCAGGGCTGAGGTTTCGAGGACTAGAGGGCATCAGTTTAAGGTTAGAGGGGAAAGAATAAAGGGGAAGCTGAGGGGCAACTTCTTTTACACAGAAGGTGGTCCAGATGTGGAATAAGCTGCAGGCAGAAGTGGTTGAGGTGGGTACATTAACAACATTTAAAAGGCATTGAACAAATACATGGATGGGAAAGGATTAAAAGGACATGGGCCAAGTGCAGGGAAGTGGGGTTAGCATAGATAGACGTTGTGGTTTGGGCAGATGCACCTGTCTCCGTGCAATAGGACACTATGACCAATTGACTCTATAAATGGTGTGCAGGCTTGAAGGGTCGAATGGCCTACTCCTGCACCTATTTTCTATATTTCTATGCTTCTATGTAAAATCCTGGACTCTTCTTCTCAACAGAATTGCAGTTGACCCTACACCTTGTAGAGTGCAGCAGTTCAAGAAGGCAGCTTACCACCACCTTCTCCAGGGCAATTCAGATTGTGCAGTGAATGTTAGTCAAGCCAGCCATGCTTAAATTGCACTAACTAATAAAAACATGAGGGTATGAATCGAATGCCTATTTCCAGGTTAGAGGACAGTGTGAGCCACATCTACGTTCATCATGAACCTTACATTCCCATCATCACAGAGTCTACTTGTTACTACCTTCAAGATCTTGCCCAGTTTTCATCTTCAATGGAACCATTGAGTCCTGACCTCTTCTTTGCACTTTTGGCACATTAAGAATCAATTAGACCTGAAGCTAATTGCCAATATCACACTATGGTGAATGTTCCGGAACATGAAATTGCTCGGCCTTAACCCTCTCTGGACCAGACTGAGGCGTGCCAGAGCTCGCTAAACAAAAGAGAAAGCTCTATGTGTACATGGCTGATCTTAACCAGCACAAGACTTTGCTCTAAATGCAACAACCTGAGATTGGCTTATATAGTTCAGAAAATCTAGTTGGTGCGAGGTGATTGTCGGGAAGGCCGGTAAGTATATTTAAACTTCTTACCTTCAGGCTAGCAAGGGAGGACCGAGCTAAGGACTTCTAGAAAAGGTAAGTAGAACAGGTTATATTTGTGTGGTTGTGTTACCCAAGACACTACTAGGGTAGTGTCTCCCACCCATCCTCCTCCTCTAACCTATAAAAAAAGTTGTGGGAGCCAGATTGACAAGGTAAGGTAAATAGTTTATTTCCTGATCCTTTTTTTTAGTAGTCACTTCGGGAATTACAACAGTGGGAATGGAGTGTAGGGCATTCCTCCTGCAGAATATGGGAAGTAAGGATCACCACTAGTGTCCCTGCTGACTACATCTGTGGGAAGTGCACCCAACGCCAGCTCCTTGAAAACCGCGTTAGGGAACTGGAGCTGGAGTTGTATGAACTTCGGATCATTCGGGAGGCAGAGGGGGTTATTGACAGGACTTACAGAGAGGTAGTCACTCCCCAGATAAAAAAATGACAGATGGGTGACAGTTAGGGGATGGAAAGGGAACCGGCAGGCAGTGCAGGGATCCCCTGTGGCCATTCCCCTCAACAATAAGTATACCGTTTTGGATACTGTTGCGGGGGATGACTTACCAGGGGAAAGCAGTGGGGCACCTGCTGCTCAGAAGGGAAGGGGGAAGAAAAGCAGAGCAGTAGTCATTGGGAACTCGATAGTTAGGGGGACAGATAGGAGGTTCTGTGGGGACGAGAGAGACTCACGGTTGGCGTGTTGCCTCCTGGGTGCCAGGATCCGTGATGTCTCTGATTGTGTTTTTGGGATCCTTCCAGGGGAGGGAGAGCAGCCCCAAGTCGTGGTCCACATTGGCACCAACGAAATAGGTCGGAAGAGAGATGGGGACTTGAGGCAGAAATTCAGGGAGCTAGGATGGAAGCTTAGAGCTAGGACAAACAGAGTTGTTGTCTCAGGTTTGCTGCCCGTGCCACGTGCTAGTGAGGTGAGGAATAGGGAGAGAAAGGAGTTGAACACATGGCTACAGGGATGGTGCAGGAGGGAGAGTTTCGGGTTTTTGGATAATTGGGGCTCTTTCTGGGGTAGGTGGGACCTCTACAAGCAGGATGGACTTCATCTAACCCAGAGGGGTACCAATATCCTGGGTGAGAAATTCGCTAAAACTATTAAGGTGGATTTAAACTAATCCAGCAGGGGGATGGGAACCAAAATTGTAGGACAGGTACAGATGAGGATGAGAGTAGGGAGTTCCAAAATCAAGTATCTGACACTGGCATTGAGAACCTGGATTGAAGTGTGTGTACTTCAACACGAGGAGCATCCGAAATAAAGTGGGTGAACTGGCAGCGTGGGTTGGTACCTGGGACTTCGATGTTGTGGCCATTACAGAGACATGGATAGAGCAGGGACAGGAATGGCTGTTGCAGGTTCCGGGATTCAGATGTTTCAGTAAGAACAGAGAAGATGGTAAAAGAGGGGGAGGTGTGGCATTGTTGATCAGGGACAATATTACAGTTGTAGAAAGGATGTTTGGGGACTCGTTAACTGAGGTAGTATGGGCTGAGGTTAGAAACAGGAAAGGAGAAGTCACCATGCTGGGAGTTTTCTATAGGCCTCCGAATAGTCCCAGAGATATAGAGGAATGGATAGCAAAGATGATTCTCGATAGGAGTGAGAGAGGCAGGGTAGTTGTCATGGGGGACTTCAACTATCCAAATATTGACTACAGTACGAGTACTATAGATGGGTCAGTTTTTGTCCAGTGTGTGCAGGAGGGCTTCCTGACACAGTATGTAGACAGGCCTACAAGGGGCGAAGCCACATTAGATTTAGTACTGGGTAACGAGCCTGGCCAGGTGTGAGATTTGGAAGGAGGTGAGCACTTTGGAGACAGCGATCACAATTCTGTCAGGCTTACTTTAGTGATAGAAAGGGATAGGTGTACTCCACCGAGCAAGAGTTACAGCTGGGGGAGAGGGAAATTACGATGCAATTAGGGAAGATTTAGGAAGCGTAGAATGGGGAAGGAAACTGCAGGGGATGAGTACATTAAAAATGTGGAGCTTATTCAAGGAAAAGCTCCTGTGTGTCCTAGATAAGTATGTACCTGTCAGGCAGGGAGGAAGATATAGAACGCGTGAGCTGTGGTTTACTAAGGAAGTGGAATCCCTGGTCAAGAAGAAGAAGGAGGTTTATGTTAGGACAAAATGTGAAAACTCAGTTAGGGCGCTTGAGGGTTACAAGGAAGTCAGGAAAGACTTAAAGATAGAGCTCAGAAGAGCCAGGAGGAGACATGAGAAGTTGTTGGTGGATAGGATCTGGGTAAACCCTAAGGCTTTCCATAGGTATGTCAGGAATAAAAGAATGACGAGAGTTAAATTAGGGCCAATCAAGGATAATAGTGGGAAGTTGTGTGTGGAGTCAGAGGAGATAGGGGAAGCACTAAATAAATATTTTTCAACAGTGTTCACTATAGAAAATGAAAATGTTGGTGAGGAAGATACAGAGATACTTGCATCTAGACTATACGAGATTGAGGCTCACAAGGAAGAGGTATTAGAAATCCTGCAGAGTGTGAAAATAGACAATTCCCCTGGGCCGGACGGGATCAATCCTAGAATCCTCTGGGAAGCAAGGGAAGAGATTGCCGAGCCTTTGACATTGATCTTCAAATCATCATTGTCTACAGGAATAGTGCCTGAGGACTGGAGGATAGCAAATGTGATTCCCTTGTTCAAAAAGGGTAGTAGAGACAACTCTGGTAATTACAGATCAGTGAATCTCACTTCAGTTGTTGGTAAAGTGTTGGAAAAGGTTATAAGAGAGAGGATTTATAACCATCTAGAAAAGAATAATCTGATCAGGGACAGTCAGCACGGTTTTGTGAAGGGTAGGTCATGCCTAACGAATCTTATTGAGTTTTTGACAAAGTGACCAAACAGGTAGATGAGATGGATTTCAGCAAGGCGTTCGATAAGGTTCCCCACAGTAGGCTATTATACAAAATGCAGAGGAATGGGATTGTGGGAGACATAGCAGTTTGGATCAGTAATTGGCTTGCTGAAAGAAAACAGAGGGTTGTAGTTGATGGAACATGTTCATCTTGGTGTCCAGTTACTAGCGGTGTACCGCAAAGGTCAGTGTTGGGTCCATTGCTGTTTGTCATTTTTATAAATGACCTGGATGAGGGCTTAGTAGAGTGGGTTAGTAAATTTGTGGGCGACACTAAGGTCGGTAGACTTATGGATAGTGACGAAGGATGTAGTTGTTTGCAGAGAGACATAGATAGGATGCAAAGCTGGGCTGAGAGGTGGCAAATGGAGTTTAATGGACAAGTGTGAGGTGATACACTTTGGCCAGAGTAATTGGAATGCAAAGTACTGGGCTAATGGTAAGATTCTTGGGAGTGCAGATGAGCAGAGAGATCTCGGTGTCCATGTACACGGATCCCTGAAAGTTGCCACCCAGATTGACAGGGTTGTTAAGAAGGCATACAGTGTTTTGGCCTTTATTAATAGAGGGATTGAGTTCCGGAACCAGGAGGTTATGCTGCAGCTGTACAAATCTCTGGTACAGCCACACTTGGAGTATTGTGTACAGTTCTGGTCACCGCATTATACGAAGGATGTCGAAGCTTTGGAAAAGATGCAGAGGAGATTTGCTAGGATGCTGCCTGGTATGAAAGGAATGTCTTACGAGGAAAGGCTGAGGGATTTGAGGCTTTTCTCGTTAGAGAGAAGAAGGTTGAGAGGTGACTTGTATAGAGACATACAAGGTAATCAGAGGGTTAGATAGGGTGGACAGGGAGAGCCTTTTTCCAAGTATGGGGACGGCAAACATAAGGGAACATAACTTTAAAGTGAGGGGGATAGATATAAGACAGATGTCAGAGGTAGTTTCTTTACTCAGAGAGTAGTAAGGGTATGGAATGCTTTGCCTACAACGGTAGTAGATTCGCCAAGTTTAAATGCATTTAAGTCGTCATTGGACAGGCATATGGATGTACATGGAATAGCGTAGGTGGGATGGGCTTCAGATTAGTATGACAGGGCAGCGCAACATCGAGGGCCGAAGGGCCTGTACTGCGCTGTAATGTTCTATGTTCTATGTTCTATCTTCATTTCACCCCTCACAAAAACAAAATTAATATTTCTCAAAAGACAAATCCTCTTTTGTATCTCAACATTTTGTCAGCTTTTGTTTTTGTAAATTATGATCCTAGCTGATGTTATTACTGGATAGGTCGGATCCCAGTCAGTATCTCAGTTGGACTGGTTATATAATGGTTAGTTTAACAAAGACACTGAAAAGTACAGACAATGCTGCAGATTTTGTTTTAACAATCAAACAGAAATTTATTAATAAAAGAACTGAAGATAAAATAGAATGAAACAAATCATCCACTCATACTACAAATTCAAAGATTTTGAAACACAAAGGAAAAGGATAATTTCATCAATCCCAAAACACTCTTCTATAAATTGAAAGTGTACAAAACAGCTTTTGTATAATATCAAAACACCTCCCACTCCTGTATAGTACCCAAAACAACAGTCAAACAACAGTCACACTCGAGTTCTCATACCTGATACTCAGGTAGGTGTAGGTCACTTGTGATTTCAATATCTAGAGTGGAACCTCAGACAGCTATAATACATCTGAGCTTAAATATATCGAACTATAGCCAAACCTTTCAGGGCTTTGTCCCAATATTTCTGGTCTGGGACTAAAAGAGCTCTTTACTCTGAGGTAACTTAGTTCAGTACACAGGATATGGGCATTGGTCATAGGCCAGCATTTAATGTCCATCCCTAACTCCCTTCTGGAGAGTTACTGTGGGACCACATTACTGTGGACCTGGAGTCATATGCAGGCCGGACCACACAAGGATGTCAAATTTCATTCCCTAAAGGGCGTTAGTATTTCGTAGAATCCCAGCAGTGTGGAAACAGGAAGTAAAACCTAAAAGGGTTCAGAAAAGATTTACAAGAATGTTGCCAGGATTGGAGGATTTGAGCTATAGGGAGTGGGTGAATATGCTGGGGCTGTTTTCCCTGGAGCGTTGAGGGCGGAGGGTTGACCTTATAGAGGTTTATAAAATCATAAGGGGCATGGATAGGGTAAATAGACAAGGTCTTTTCCTTAAGGTTCCAGGTGAGAGAGAAAGATATAAAAGGGACCTATGGGGCAACGTTTTCATGCAGAGGGTGGTACGTGTATGGAATGAGCTGCCAGAGGAAGTGGTGGAGGCTGGTACAATTACAACATTTTTTTAGATTAGATTAGATTACATTACAGTGTGGAAACAGGCCCTTCGGCCCAACATGTCCACACTGACCCGCCGAAGTGCAAATCACCCATACATTTACCCCTTACCTAACACTACGGGCAATTTAGCATGGCCAATTCACCTGACCTGCACATCTTTAGACTGTGGGAGGAAACCGGAGCACCCGGAGGAAACCCGCGCAGACACGGGGAGAATGTGCAAACTCAGTACAGTCGCCTGAGGCGGGAATTGAACCCGGGTCTCTGGCGCTGTGAGGCAGCAGTGCTAACCACTGTGCCGCCGTGCCGCCCAAAAGGCATCTGGATGGGTATATGAATAGGAAGGGTTTGGAGGGATATGGGCCCAGTGCTCACAAATGGGACTAGATTAGGTTAGAATATCTGGCTGACATAGACGAGTTAGACCAAAGGATCTGTTTCGATGCTATATATCTCTATGACTCTAAGTCCATACCAAACCTCTGAAGAGTATCCCACCCAGACCCATACCCCAACTCTATTACTCTACGTTTATCCCTGACTAATATACCTAACTTACACATCCCTGAATGCTATGGGCAATTTAGCATGGCCAATTCACCTGACCTGCACAACTTTCGATTGTGGGAGGAAACCAGAGCACCCGGAGGAAACCCACACAGACACGGAGATGTACAAACTCCACACAGACAGTCACCCGAAGCTGGAATCAAATACAGATCCCTGGCTCTGTGAGGCAATATTACTAATCACTGAGCCCTAGTAACTCTAATGTTTCTATGACTATCAACAGCAGTTGCAATTAGGCTTTCCTATTGTTTTTAGAAATTTGATCTACTTTTTTAAAATTGAATTGAAATGTCACCAGTATGCCACTACCACCCTTAAACGTCTTTCCCTTCTCAGGAGTGTGGGTTGATACAACCTTCCTATTCCAAGATATTTACAGGATGGTTCTAAGCCAAAAGAAACCCCCTCTCTCTCTCAGTTGAAGGCGTTTCCCTCCAGCTTAAAAAAAAAATCAAAGTTCCAGAAGACTCGAACAAACTTTGAGTCCCCATTATGTATGTTTCTGGGCTGTCACACAGTCTAAAATAAACGAGGTCCATTAGTAAACCCATTTACTTTGAAGCCAGGCCTCACTAACAGTTTTTAAAATAAATCACCATGGCTACACAAACATTTACAAGTAAATGACCAACTTTAAACAAGAAAAATGATCATCTACCACAAACCCACTTGGAAATAAATGCTATTAGAACATAAGTAAATCTCACTGTTTACATCACACAGGTGTTATGGACAAAGCCAAACACCGTCAAAATATTTTAAGAAGGTAGCCCAGACCATAACCTTTCTTATTTTCAAGGCAGATGTGAAGTGAGTGTTTCAGGTGGGATGCAGCTGGTCAAATCACTTGGCTTTAAGCAAAACAGAATTCATTTTAAACACTACGATTGAAACACAAACAAAAGAAAAGAGAATTTAGAATAAATTTGACTATTTGAAAACTCAACCGACTTGATACAGCAACTAAACTAAGGAACTGTTCCAATTCCTGTAACATCTAATAAACACATCCCTGGGCAAAAGGTAAATTCAGATACAGGTTCTTACAGGCAGGAGAGATTTCAGAAAGAGAAGCCAGTCAAGAATCATCTGCGGAAGCTTGCAACTTTTCTCTAGACTGTAGCAGCTTCTCACTGTTATAACTAAAAGAAACTAGAAAATACCTGAACTGGGAGAATTCCCCTGCCATTGTTAAACCAGGCTTTTTTTTTCCCCCAGACATTTTGGCACCTCTGCTTTTACAATTTCTCTTAAGAAAAACCCAAGGACAAAATAACCTTGTTAAAGGGGCAGTATCATCATACAGGTCATTCTCACATCTGCACATGATCTTCCTCTGGGCATTGTCAACATATGCAGCTCTTGTGCCTGAATGATTGGCATTCATCCCTCTGCCTTCTAACACTGAGCTCACTGTGCCATGCTTATTACTGATTCAGCTCCCCTGGCCAAGTATCAGTGACAGCAGAATTGCTTTATCTTCATCTTGGTGAACAAAATTCTCACGGGCTTTCAAATACAAACAATTTGTTTTCTTTTGCCAGGGGATCCCAAAGAGTATTACAACATTTCAACAGTTTTCAACATTTTTATGTGACTTCTTTCTCAAATTTTTGTATCTGGAAGCAACTGTCAGGCTTATCACAGATCCAGAAACCTCTTTGTTCCCCAGAATGTACTCCTGCCGTCTTTCAGCCACCTTTCCCACTGGAGCCAGCTTTTTCAATTCAGTTAAATGTGAGGTGCTGTATTTTGGGAAAGCAAATCTTAGCAGGACTTATACACTTAATGGCAAGGTCCTAGGGAGTGTTGCTGAACAAAGAGCCCTTGGAGTGCAGGTTCATAGCTCCTTGAAAGTGGAGTCGCAGGTAGATATGATAGTGAAGGCGGCGTTTGGTATGCTTTCCTTTATTGGTCAGAGTATTGAGTACAGGGGTTGGGAGGTCATGTTGCAGCTGTACAGGACATTGATTAGGCCACTGTTGGAATATTGCATTCAATTCTGGTCTCCTTCCTATTGGAAAGATGTTGTGAAACTTGAAAGGGTTCAGAAAAGAATTATAAGGGTGTTGCCAGGGTTGGAGGATTTGAGCTATAGGGAGAGGCTAAACAGGCTGGGGCTGTCTTCCCATGAGCGTCGGAGGCTGAGGGGTGACCTTATAGAGGTTTACAAAATTATGACGGGCATGGATCGGGAAAATAGGCAAAGTCTTTTCCCTGGGGTGGGGGAGTCCAGAACTAGAGGGCATAGGTTTAGGGTGAGAGGGGAAAGATATAAAAGAGACCTACGGGGCAACTTTTTCACGCAGAGAGTGGTACGTGTATGGAATGAGCTGCCAGATGATGTGGTGGAGGCTGGTACAATTGCAACATTTAAGAGGCATTTGGATGGTTATATGAATAGGAAGGGTTTGGGGGGATATGGGCCGGGTGCTGGCAGGTGGGACTAGATTGGGTTGGGATATCTGGTCGGCATGGACGAGTTGGACCGAAGGGTCTGTTTCCATGCTGTACATCTCTATGACTCTATGACTCTTCTTGGGGCCCTGCAACCAATTGCAGGATGACTGTTTCCTATCTGCTTTTCCTGCTTCCATTGAGAATGTTAAGGTCTTAAAGGATCGAGGTACTTCTTTATTATGGGAAATACAGTGAATTTGTTTTCTCAGAAGGTAGTAAATCTGTAGAGAACTGTCAAGTTTGGGCTGTTAAGTATATAATAGGCTGAGGTACACAGGTTTTTAATCTGTAAGGGAATCAAGGCATGAGGGAGATCTGTTTTTAATTCACTCATTGCACTGTGGGTAGGCCAGCATTTACTGCCCATCTCTAATTGCCCAGAGGGCAGTTAAGAGTTAGCCACAATGCTGTTGGTCAGTCACATGTAGGCCAGACCAGGTCCATATGATAAGTTTCCTTCCCCAAAGGACATCCATGAACCAGATGAGTTTTTCCAAAATTCATAGAACCCTTCAGTGTGGAAGCAGGCCATTTGGCTCATCGGGTCCACACTGACCCTCTGAAGAGCATCCCATCCAGACCTACTCTAACCCTGTAACCCTATATTCCTCTCAGCTAATCCACCTAACGTGCACATCCCTGGACACTATGGGTAATTTCCCATGGCCAATCCACCTAACCTGCTCATCTTCGGACTCTGGGAGGAAACCCGCACAGACACTGGGAGAATGTGCAAACTTCCACACAGGCAGTCACCTGAAGGTAGAATTGAACCCCAATCCCTGATGCTGTGAGGCAGAAATGCTCACACTGAGCCACCGTATCTGTCTCCTCTATCAATAATAGATTCATGGCCGTCATTCGACTCTGGCCATCAGTGGTTAGCACTGCTGCCTCACAGTGCCAGGGACCTGGGTTTGCTTCCAGCCTCGGGTGACTGCCTGTGTGGAAGTTTGCACATTCTCCCTGTGTCTGTGCACATTTCCACCCACAATCCAAAGATGCGCAGGTTGGTGAATTGGCCATGCTAAATTGTCAGAAATGGGGGTGGGTGTGGGAGGAGGCGGGGCAGGTTGGGGAGGTGGGGATAGGTGAAGACAGGTAGAGGGTATGACCTGGTTGGTCAATGAAAGGAATGAATCCAGGTAGAGTCAGAAAGTCACAGAGATGTACAGCAATGGAAACAGACCCTTCGGTCCAACGTGTCCATGTCGATCGATATCCCGACCCAATCTAATCCCATTTGGCAGCACTTGCTCAGATGAGGAGACATCCCACCCACGGGAATGCCAGATGTCTACCTATTTTGAACAGCGTGCTT
Organism: Chiloscyllium plagiosum; assembly: GCF_037043375.1. Lineage (NCBI taxonomy): Eukaryota > Metazoa > Chordata > Chondrichthyes > Orectolobiformes > Hemiscylliidae > Chiloscyllium > Chiloscyllium plagiosum. The sequence goes on from NW_028270168.1 coordinate 48,920,804, forward strand.
TTCGTCCCTTTGTTATCGAGATAGCCCTCCACCGCACCACCTCCATTCCCCACCCCACTGCTCTAAACCTCCCCTCCAATGCAATAAAAATAGAGTCCCCCTTGTCCTCACCTACCACCCCACCAGTCTCTGTATCCAACGCATCATCCTAAAACACTTTCACCAACTCCAACTCCAACTCCAACCCCACCACCAAGAACATGTTTCCCTTCCCACCCCTCTCTGCCTTCTACAAGGGCTGCTCCTTTTGATGGTCCTTGGTTTGCTCTACTCTCCCCCCAACCCGCCTGAACCCTCAGTCACCTTCCCCTGCAACAGGAAAAGATGCAAAACCTGCCAGCACACCACCCCTCTCACCTTCATCTAGGGCCCCAAGCAGTCCTTCCAGGTGAGAGAGAAGATCACCTGCCTCTCCTCAAAGCTAGTTTAGAATTGGAATCGCTACAGTGTGGAAACAGGCCCTTCGGCCCAACAAGCTCACATTGACCTTCTGAAGAATATTCCACCCAAACCCTTTTCCAATTACTCAACATTTTACCTCTGACTAATGTACCTAACCTACTCATCCCTGAGCACTATGGGCAATTCAGCATGGTCAATTCACCTGACCTGCACATCTTTGGATTGTGGGAGGAAATCAGAGCACCTGGAGGAAATCCACGCAGACATGGGGTGAATGTGCAAACTCCGCATTGATAGTCACCCGAGGCTGGAATTGAACCCAGGCCACTGGTGCTATGAGACAGCAGTGCTACCCACTTAGCCATAATGCTGCACCATGTATGCCGCATCAGGTGTGTTCTTCCGATGTGTTCTTCTCTACATCAGGGAGACCGAACGTAAACAGCCTCCTGCCTGTCTACATAAGTCTAAAGCAAACAAGGTTATTTTTGAGAAATAGGTATCCTTTTTCAAAAATTCAAGAGCACATTTTGAGAGCTAACATGCCCTTTCAGATTGTTAAAAGTAGACATGAGTGTAAATAAACAATGGATAAATTCATTAGAATATGTTAAGCTATTAAGGCATTTAAATCTCCTGACTTTTAAAATATTGAGGAAACCGCAATGAAAAATGTGTCAGTGCTTGCAATTTCACTCTATCAGTTGACCATAATTGGAAGATTATCATTCAAAAATTTGTCAGATTTTACAACCTATCATTATTGTGTGTGCGTGTCTACCAGCTCAGAGATTAATTGGTCTGTCCAAGTGCTTGTAAGTGAGGCCATGAATATTAATAGATCTTATTGTAAGGTATTAAGTAGATGAAGAAGGAAATTAAATTTTATCAACAAGAGTTATTTATTTTAACACTGTGAATTCATCAATGGACGCCTAGAACATTATTTCATCTTAACATGGCAAAAGATAGTGAGGCATGGAGTGGCATGGGGTTGGCATAGACATTGTAAAGAAGCAGGGTAAAAACAAGGACTGCAAATGCTGGAAACCAGATTCTAGATTAGAGTGGTGCAGGAAAAGCACAACAGTTTAGATTTTCCTGCTCCTCGGACGCTGCCTGAACTGCTGTGCTTTTCCAGCACCGCTCTAATCTAGAAACTGTAAAGAAGCATGATGGTGAGCAGAAGGGAAAGAATTGTTATGAAGGGTGTAAGAGGCCACAAATCATTAACCATTTTAGACCCGTTACCAAGACGACACAGAGCATGTAACCATGGCATGCTTAATCAAAAGATGTGTAGCTGGAGACTCTGTTCATCCAGAAAGAGGGCATATCCTCCAACTGTTTCAATTTGGAAGTGGTGGTTAGTGAAGATCTGCTCCAGTCACACATGGGTAGGCTTATTGAGAATGGACCTGTCTCCGTTTGCATTGCTAACAATATCGCAATCATGGGTCAGCTCCTAGCCCCAAACTGCCCCGACTGAGGGCAGCAGTGACTGGCATTTAAGAGCACAGAAAGCCAGCTCAATGTCAGCCAGATAAACGGTTTGAGTCCATTTACGTGACCCGGGCAATCTATCCCCATTCATGCGAGGTTAAGGATGCTAAACAAATACAGTGCAATGGATCTGTAATATTGCCTTGGATGTTTCAATTACTCCTCATACTTTCTCACCTTCACAGATAAAGGAATCTCTGCTGAGAAACTTGCTCAACAAGAATGTGTGGTAAGATGATCATCATCACATCTTCGATCCTGTCCAGCAGGCTCCATCAGCAAAACCTTGACTGCTGTGATACTATGAAGCTTCAGTGGGTCACAGGTCTGAAAGTGGGTGCATTGCACAAAGGCTGAGGTGTGCGTTTTTTTGCGCAACAACAAAACATTTATTTTGGCTGGAAAACCCTGTCATCTTCATAAGTCAACAATTCAGGCATGGTGTTCAAGACATTAGCTCTGGCTTTTGGCAGTGTGTGCATGGTTTTTAGATTAGATTAGATTAGATTTCCCCTACAGTGTGGAAACAGGCCCGTTGGCCCAAACAAGCCACACCGACCCTCCGAAGAGTAACCCACCCAGATCCATTTCCCTCTGACTAATGCACCTAACACTATGGGCAAATTAGCATGGCCAATTCACCTGACCTGCACGTCTTTGTGACTGTGGGAAGAAACCGGAGCACCTGGAGAAAACCCATACAGATCCAGTGAGAATGCGCAAAATCCACACAGACATAGCCCGAGGCTGGAACCGAACCTGGCACCCTGGTGCTGTGAGGCAGCAGGGTTTTACACATCTTCACTTGGCCAGGGGTTCATCACTGAATCATGAGTCATGGGGAATGCTGCGTGGTGAACTGTTAATGAGTACACTACTATGTCCGCAGTGCCTACTTGTCAGGGTGCAAGAATATGATTTTGAAATATGATTCTAATTTGGTATTAAGCTGCTTTGGTGAGTAGATTACTCAACCTACACAAAGTCCAAGAAACTTATATTGATGATCTTAGCCATGGAGTTGAAAATATTCTCACGTTCTCTGACTTGGACCTGAGACAAGGGTGAACAATGATGAGCATTCCCAAGAGGTGCAACAGATCATCAGCCAGGGTTGGCCTGGCAGGACTGAAGAAGTCAGCGAGAGAAGTTTGTCTGTTTTAGCCACCAGAAATAAACTTGGTGTATCGCGACAAGTCATTTTCGCGTGTCAAGAAGTCCGAATATTAAACGCCATACACTAGGATAACATGTTTATGTTGCACAAAGAAAACAAACATATTGAATACACCAGACAGCTAGCATCTGAACCTGTGTACTGGCTACGGATGAGTCAGGAGATCCTCAGGGACAACTATAACGTTTTGAAGGCATCTGGAAGGGTTTTTGATTAGGAAGGGTTCACAGGGATTTGGGCTAAATGCTGGCAAATGGGACTAGATCAGATTAGAATGTCTGGATGAGTTGGACAAAAGGGTTTGTTTCCAAGCTGTATAACTCTAAGACTGGATGTCAAACCTAACAATCCCCAACAGCAGACAGAACCTTGACATCCAAACAGTGTTCCATCTATTCCCTGGAGAAAAGTAGAAGCAGACTTGCTCATTATGCACAGGGTGACTTCCACCCCTGTGAAAGATTCCTTCTGCCAACTTCCCATTGTTCAATAAGTTAGCAACACGATGACACAATATTTGCAGTTTAATTGGTGCCCTGGAATGGATTATGTCTGACAACAGACTGCAATATGCTACCAAACCAATCAGGGCACCTGTTTTAAGTGGGGAGTTTAACAGAATGGGCAGTACTTCCTGTCAAATCAACAATTATCAAATATCGCGATACAGAGCAGGATTTTCACATTGGAGAAGGGTGTTGGAGAAGGGATTACCATTCCCATCGTGACTGAAGGCAAGTGTGAATGATCTTACCCAGCAACCAATTATCTAATTATTCTGAGAGACAAGATATTATTCTTCAAAGTCATAGAAGAATGATAGAGATACAGAACCAGTGAGTAGGTAGAGAACTGTCACAACTGTGCAGTGGGCAGGGTCCGTGAGTTAGAAATACAAATGCAAATATTGGGATACCAGCAAAGATTTGTAAAATATTCAGCCAGCCGAGATAATTATGATGCTACATTTATGAAGGAACAGAAGTTATCTGAGACCGATTGTGTAGCCATCTTGCATAGAGTGAGGAAGAACACCCTGAAGATAATGACTGTATGGTAATGTTGAATGACGGTAGCTAGCCGCAAGGAAACAAATTTGTTAAACAGGTGCAATAGAGGATAATATGTACCTCTGTGGATGAGTATACAACCACTAGATCAGGATAAGTTGTCAAACTTCGAAATGTTTGACACTGAAGGGTGAATTGTTCATCTTGTAAACTCTGCTCCCCTTGTTTAGATGATTATTGAATTGATTGCATGTGCTTCTTTATATCCAGATATTGATGTTTGTGGTAAAGTTTTATCCTTGGAGAAAAGGGGATGTTGTTTTAAGTCTCACTGTGCAATGTACCCTTAAGAGGAATACTGATAATGTCATCTCTGCATTAGGGCATGGAAACCAAGGGTACGTCAATCTCATACTCTATCTTGCCTCAGATCATGATGCTCTCTGTTATAACCTTAAAGCTTAATGCTAGCTTAGACACTTATGTCCCTGAAAAATGTAATGTTGTACATGATGGTTACATGAAATGCATGTGTAATGAAAACAGAAATTGCTGGAAAAACTCAACAGGTCTGGCAGCATCTGTGGAGAGAAACCAGTGTTAACGTTTTGGGACGAGTGACCTTTCCTCAGAGCTGGAATGAATGATGTTGTTTTCTTTAACTCCGTGATGTCTGCTCTTAGTTTTTACGTGACAATAGACAACAAAGCCCTTCCACAACAGATAAAACTAACCTCTCAGAAGGAAATTCAAATCACCAGTACTGTTAATGACCAGGCACCTGTAAAACCAAAGATCAATTTCCTTTGTTCACCCTTAAAATGTACAGAAAAACTGAGATTTATCACAAACGTCCTGGCCTCAGAACATCAGTTACAGCCAAAAGTTTTGAAACGTAATCAGTGTTGCTTCACAGGACACATGGCAACCAATGTTTACCACAGCAAGATCCCGCAAACAGCACTGAAATAAATTACTAGATCGCCTGTTTGAGATATTGGTTGATCGGGATAGCAGAGGAATATCCCTACTCTGAATATCTTCATGGGCTCGATTGTGTGCTCAAGTGTATAGAGTAAGGTTAAACCCACAATCTTCAGGCTGAGAGGGTTGACTGTCAACACTAGGGCCTTGGTTGATGTTAGCTCATTGAGATTCCTTCAGTCTCCCCGCTCTCATTCATCGACATCCTGTCAAAGCACGAGATATTAATCAGCACTCATCTCACATACACAAGTGGATGATTGAAATCAGTAAAACCCTACAGGCTTGGTTAAATTAACAAAGAAAATAAAGGGAAAACTTTGATTTTATTTGACACCTCACCTTGAAATATTTTCCAGCAAGGACTCAAATCATAAAGGGCACTGGAAATCTCGAACTTTGTAGAAAACGGGTTGTGCAGTCATGCATAATTGAATAGTGGAAGTGGTTCAATGAACTGAGTGTTCCTATATTTGTAACTCAGCATTGTCTGGAGTCTTCCATTACAGTTGCATAAGGAGAAAGTGAGAACTGCAGATGCTGGGTTGTCAGAGTCAAAAAGTGTGACGCTGGAAAAGTACAGCAGGTCAGGCAGCATCCGAGAAGCAGGTGAGTCAACATTTCAGGCATAAGCCCTTCATCAGGAATGTCAGGGGGTTGGGGGGGGGGGGGCTCAAGGAGACTGAGAGATAAATAGGTTGGTGGGGGTGGGACTAGGGGGAAGGTACCAGGGAAAGTGATAGGTTGGTACAGGTGGGAGTTAAGAGTGATAGGTCGGTGGGAAGGGTGGCGAGGATAGGTGGGAAGGAAGATGGACAGGTAAAACAAGTCAAGAGGGCAGTGCAGAGTTGGAGGGTTGGATCTGAGATGAGATGGGGGGAGGGGAGATGAGGAAACTTGTGAAAGCGGCATTGATGCCATGTGGTTGAAGGGTCCCAAGGTGGAAGATGAGGTGTTCTTCCTCCAAACCTGGATTTGATGGTGAGGAGGCCCAGGACTAGCATTTCATTGCAGGAGTGGTGGGGGGGGGGGGGAGTTGAAGTGATCCATCACAGGTTGGTGGGGTTGTTTGCTGCCTGTGTCCTGGACATGTTCACTGAAACATTCCGCATCTTGGCATCCTGTCTCCCCAATGTAGAGGAGACCACATCGAGAGCAACAGACACAGTAGACGAGGTGTTTGAATGTGTAGGAAAATCTCTGCCGGATGTGGAAGGATCCTTTGGGGCCTTGGGCAGAGTTGAGGGGGGAGGTGTGAGCACAGGGTTTATACCTCTTGTGGTGGCAAAGAAAGATGCCAGAAATGGTGGGTAGGTTGGTGGGGGTGGGGGGGGGGAGGGTGGGCGTGGACCTAACGAGGGAGTTCCAGACTGAATGATGTCTGCAGAGTGGAGGAGGGAAATATATCTCTGGAGGTGGGGTTGGATTATAGGCAGCAGAAATGGCGGAAGGTAATGCATTGTATCCGGATATTAGTGGGATGCAAGGTTAGCACAGTCGAGTGTACATTGCAGACCCCCAGTATAGAGTTTCCACCCCTGAAATGATCCTGAAGTTTATGAACAGAATCTAGGAGCAGGAACAAAGCTCCTAGCTGTCTAATGCTCTTTCTGCGCTCTGTCACCACCCAGCCATTCACTCCTTTTCTCGCCTCCCACCCCCTATAGCCACCTTTTCCTCACTACAATCAATTCTAAAGAAGGGTCACTGGCCCTGAAATGTTAACTCTGCTTTTTCTCCACTGATGCTACCAGACCTGCTGAGTGTCTCCAACAATTTTAATTTTTGTACCAGCAGAAGGTTCTGCTCAGTAGGTTTTACTGTCCGGAAGTCTCCAGGAATTGCGTATGAATCTCCAGGGATTTGCTGCAATCAGTTGTAACTGATCACTGGAGCAAACAAGAGAAAGTGGCCTTTTCTTCATTAACTTTTGAACACTTCTGTTGGTTAATTGTGATAATGCTGGAGATTGGACTGATTGAATCATTCAGCTGAGAGATGACAACTGTGCTTGATTTTCAGTTGGTCTGTGAAAAGAGTACTTTCCTTTATTCCTCCACGGATCGTGGATGTCACTGACCAGGCCAGGAATTATTACCCATGCCTAAATGCCAGGAGGGAAGTTGAGAATCAATCACATTGCTGTGGCTTGGAGTCTCATGTAGGCCAGACCATATAAGGATGGCAGATTTCCTTCCTTAAAGGACATTAGTGGACCAGAAGGGTTTTACTGACAATTGGCAACAATTTTGTGATCATCGAGGGCCGAAGGGCCCATAGTGTGCTGTAATGTTCTATGTTCTATATTAGACTCTGAATCCTAGTTTTTTATTGAATTTAAAATGTGTCAGGTATCAGCAGAGAGTGTTCTCCCTGAGCCCCATTGATTCCAGTTTTGCTCGGGCCCCTTGATGCCACCCTCGGTCGAATGCAGCCTCGATGTCAAGGGCTGTCACTCTCACTGCACTGTCAGAATTCAGCTCGATGGTCCATGTTCGAACCGAGGCTGAGATGAGGTCAGGAGCTGAACCAGCTAAGAGAGGATTGATTTGAATATCTTACTTGCAACCTGGCCCCCTGGACCTCCCTCAGTATTGCCTGAAGGATATATAAATGGCCTTGGAAAGTAAAGCTGTGTCCTTTTGTCTTAGGGGAAGCGTCCTGCTCAGTGAGCCAAGCTGTCACCTCTCATCCTGCTATTGAATGTGTACAATAAATCTTTGCTGAAAATGTGTTGCTGGAAAAGCGCAGCAGGTCAGGTTCTTCAGATTCCTGAAGAAGGGCTTATGCCCGAAATGTCGATTCTCCTGTTCCCTGGATGCTGCCTGACCTGCTGCGCTTTTCCAGCAACACATTTTCAGCTCTGATCTCCAGCATCTGCAGTCCTCACTTTCTCCTACAATAAATCTTTGATGAGTCGAGAAGAAAGATTTTGTCATTAATCATTTGTAATCCACATTGAGCAGAGCTGACATTGGCTGTTTCTAAGCCATTTTCCTGTGTGTGCCATTTTTTAAATATGATGGTGAGTTTCTCCTCGGTGAAGTCATCTTCAGTTGGGATCACACACACGTATTTGCTTTTATTCTGCTTGAATGTGCTTTATGGAGATCAATGAAACTCAGATTTGATTATTCTCCAGTGCTGGCAAGTTGTGTCAGCTCTGTGACCTCCAGCTGTATTCCGCATGTTCCTGTCAAATTTCTATCATGTAAGAATAACAACACATTCACTGCGTGCTGCAGTGGTATTCCCAGAACAGAAACACCATTACTGAACATGTCAGTCATCCAGAAATAACTCTGCAGATTGATTTCCCAATTAAAAACAGACAATGTTTTGTTTGCCCCACACAGGGGTTTGGTTGGATTGTTCTGATAATATTGCTCATGCAACCTTATCTTTCACTTCCCTCTTCCTTCTCATGAAGGGTCTACGTCTGACTTATATCAATGGTATTTGTGGAGTCATAGAATCCCTACAGTGTGGAAGCAGGCTATTCAGCCTATCAAGCCCACACTGACCCATCCAAAGAGCAACCCCACTCAGATCCACCACTCTACCCTATCCCTGTAACCCTCCAGTTCCCAGGGTCAATCCACCTAATTTGAACATCTTTGGTCAGTGGGAGGAAACTCATGCAGACATGGGGAGAATGTACAAACCCCATACAGACAGTTGCCCAAGAGTGCAGTCGAACCTTGAACCCTGGTGGTCTACTTGAGGAGGTCAGTTGGGCACAGCTCACGCGAACAGCATCCCACAGCGCTGTGGCCCAGAGAGGACGCTCAGTTTACCATCTCTCTCTCTCACAGCAGCCACACCCAGACGCAATATCCACTGTGAGGTTGGTCCTTCTCCATAGAATCTAAGTGAAAACAGTGGAAGAGGCATTGAGGATAAGGACAGTTAAGTTATGCTGCAGATTTACAGAACTTTAAGGGGAAAGTGAGGACTGCAGATGCTGGAGATCAAAGTCGAGAGTGTGTGGTGCTGGAAAAGCACAGCAGGTCAGGCAGCATCTGAGAATCGACGTTTCGGGCAGGACCCCTTCATCGGGAAGGCACTAAACTTTATAGAATTTTAGTTAGGCCACATTTGGAATACTGTGTACAGTTCTGGTCAGCAAACTACCAGAAGGATGTGAATGATTTAGAGAGGGTACAAAAAGGTTTACAAGGATGTTGTCTGGTAGGGGGGATTTCTGCTGTGGAGAAAGGTCAGATAGACTGGACTTGGTTTCCCTGGGATGTAGGAGGTTGAGTGTATGAGGTTGTGGATGTATAAGGTGGGGAAAAAAATCCCCATCAGTTACCCTGGAATAAAACCCTCTGAACTTGGGACATGAATTTGTGGAATTCACATTTGAACTAAGAGTCACTGAGCTCTCTGGATGAGACAGACAAGGCAATATACAAGCCTGGGGCAGCTGTCTGCAGCAGGGGATTAGCTTGTAAAGCTAAAGGAAGATGCCCGCAGACACCTCAGTGAAAGGTAATGAAAAATAGAACACCATTCAACTTTTAAACATTTACTCGGATACTGAGATACTGTTTGCCTTGAATGTGAAATTCCTTCATGGTACCAGCAAGACTTTAACCCACATCCATCCAAAAGAAATACTGGACATTCCAAGCTATCGGAAACCCATTCATTTTTATTGGAGAATCCTTTACACCTCAATTAATAATCAGGAGGATCATTCAGCCCCAAGAGGAGGAACAACAGTTCAGTAATCAAATTCAGATTTGGTGGGATTGTGTTTCTTGAATTGCGTCTGCTTTCACCACCTCCTCTGGCAACATGTTCCAGGCTCTCACCACCCTGGGTGTGAAAACATTGCCCTCACATACCTCTTTTAAACTTTGCCCCTCGCATCTTGAACCTGTGTCCCCTGGTAATTGACCCCTCCACCCTGGGAAAAAAGTTCATACTTTCCATTCTATCCCTGCCATTTGTAGGGACTGCTGGTTGGTCTATTGTCCACCAGCTCCCTGGTTCTGACACTGGGCTAATGTAGTGAGGTGTGATAGTCGGCAGAACTGGGGAACCCCAATCTCTAAGGAGGTTCGGATTCAACGATAGGTTTGGTCAGAGTGGAGAGAATCAGACAGTCGCAGTGAGTCACAGACTGTAACCATCATACACTCAGGAAAAGACAGAGAACCAATAATCTGCTCATCCACAACACTCCACGTACTGACAAGAGTGACCGAAACAACCGAGAGTCGAGATACCGATTGGGGCAGCACCAGTGATATCCACCACCATCTGAACCGACAGAAGCCATTTCAGGGGTGAGCAGAAGGTCATTGAGACTCTCTGTCCCAGCTTAGTTAGATAGGGTAGGAAGGGTGGGCTTCGGGGTCAACAAGATAGGGGACTCCCGGGAAAGGGAAGTAGGATAGGAGCCCGGGATTAGCATTTTCTCTCTCTCTCTCTCCCCTTTCCCCTGTCACCCAGTAATTATCAGCTCCCTGTAATTTTAAACCCACAGTACCAAGTCAAAGAGTTAACTGAGGTGGGTAGTGAGCTGTCAGATGACTCTCCCTTTGCTTGATCTGTAACATTGGGTTTTTTGACATATTCATATTCTTTTTCAGTTGTTGTACATATTTGCAATTTTGGAGCTTAAAAATGTGTTGCTGGAAAAGCGCAGCAGGTCAGGCAGCATCCAAGGAACAGGAGAATCAACATTTCGGGCATGAGCCCTTCTTCAGGATTCAGAGTTTCCTTTGCTCCTGAATCATCTGCCTTCCGTGTTTTTCACCACACCTCATCTCACTACGTTAGCTCAGTGTCAGAACCAGGGAGCTGGTGGACAATATGGCAGGGATAGAGTGGAAAGTATGAGCCTTTTTCCCAGGATGCAGGGGTCAATTACTAGGGGACACAAGTTCAAGGTGCAAGAGGCAAAGTTTAAAAGAGATGTGTGAGGCAATGTTTTCACACCCAGGGTGGTGAGAGCTGGGAATGTGTTGCTGGAGGAGGTGGTGCAAGCAGACACAGTAACAGCATTCACAAAGCAGCTGGACAAATACATGAATAGGAAGGGGATGGAGGAAATGGCTCCTGTAAATGAAGACAGTTTTAACATGGAAGAGCAAAACGTGGCAACCCCGGCTTGGAGGGCCAGAGGGTGTGTTCCTGTGCTGTATTATTCCGTGTTCTTTGCACATGGATCAAAAGCCAAGAATGGGACGGGCTGGGTGGATGACAGCATGAGAGAAATTGGCACAATCACCATCGTGACTGTGTGTGCGTGTGTGTGTGTATGTGTGTGTATGTGTGTGCGTGCATGCGTGTGTGTCTGTGTGTGTGTGTGTGTGTATGCATATGTGTGTATTTGTGTGTGTGTCTGTGTGTGTGCGTGCGTGTGTGTGTGACTGTGTATCTGTGTGACTGTGTGTGTCTGTGTGTGTGTGCATGTGTGTGTGCATGCGTGTGTGCATGCGTGTGGGTGTGCATATGTGTATGCATGTGTGTGTATCTATGTGTGTCTGTGTGTGCGTGCGTGTGTGTGACTGTGTATCTGTGTGACTGTGTGTCTGTGTGTGTGTGACTGTGAGTGTGCATGCATGTGTGTGAGTATCTGAGTGTGCATGTGTGTGAGTGTGTGTGTGTCTGTGTGTGTATCTGTGTGTGTGTGTCTGACTGTGTCTGACTGTGAGTGCGCATCCGTGTGTGGGTATGTGTGTGTGTGCGTGCATGTGTGTGTGAGTGTCTGTGTGTGTGAGTGTCTGTGTGTGTGAATGTCTGTTTGTGTGTCTGTGCGTGTGTATGCGTGTGTGTTTGTGACTGTGTGCGTGTGTGTCTGTCTGTGTGTATGTTAGTGTGTGTGACTGTGTGTGCGTGTGCATGCGTGTGTGTGTATGTGTCAGTCTGTGTGTGCGTGCATGTGTGTGTGCGCGCGCGTGTGTATGACTGTTTGCGTGTGTGTGTGACTGTGTGCATGTGTGTGTCTGTCCGCGTGTGTCTGTGTGTGTGTGCGTATCCGTGTGTGTGTGTGACTGTGTGTGCGCGTGTGTGTTCATGTATGTGTGCATGTGTCCATGTGGGTGTGTGTGTCTGTGTGTGTGTGTGCATATGCGTGTGACTGTGTGTGTCTGTGTGTGTCTGTGTGTGTGTGACTGTGAGTGTGCATGCGTGTGTGTGTATGTGTGTGTGTGTGATTGTGTGTGTCTGTGTGTGTGCGTGTGTGTGTGACTGAGTGTGCATGTGTGTGTGTGTGTATGTGTATGTGCATGCATGGGTGTGAGTGTCTGTGTGTGCGTGTGCATGTGTGTGTGTGTGTGTGTGACTGTGTGTGTGTCTGTGTATGTATCTGTGTGTGTGCATCCATGTGTGGGTATGTGTATGTGTGCGTGCATGTGTGTGTGTGTCTGTCTGTGTGAGTGTCTGTGTGTGTGTCTGTGTGTGTGCGTGCGTGTGTGTGTGTGACTGTGTGTGTGTGTCTGTCTGTGTGTGTGTGTTGGTGTGTGTGACTGTGTGTGCGTGTGCATGCATGTGTGTGTATGTGTGACTCTGTGTGTGCGTGCATGTGTGTGTGTGCATGCGTGTGTATGACTGTTTGCGTGTGTGTGTGACTGTGTGCGTGTGTGTGTCTGTCCACATGTGTCTGTGTGTGTGTGCGTGTGTGTGTGTGACTGTGTGTGCGCATGTGTATTCATATATGTGTGCATGTGTGCGTGTGGGTGTGTGTGTCTGTGTGTGTGACTGTAAGTGTGTGTCTGTGTGTGTGCGTGCATGTGCGTGTGACTGTGTGTGTGTCTGTGTGTGTGACTGTTAAGTGTGCATGCGTGTGTGTGTATGTGCGTGTGTGCGTGCATGTGTGTGTGTGGGTGTGCGTGTGTGTGTGCATGTGTGTGTGTCTGTGTGTGTGCGTGTGTGTGTGACTGTGTGTCTGACTGTGAGTGTGCATGCGTGTGTGTGTGTATGTGTGCGTGCATGTGTGTGTGTCTTTGTGTGCGTGTGCATGTGTGTACGTATGTGTGCGTGTGTGTGTGCATGTGCATGCGTGTGTGTATGTGTGACTCTGTGTGCGCGTGTGTGTGTGTCTGTGTCTGTGTGCATGCGTGTGTGTGCGTGACTGTGTGCGTGTGTGTGTGTCTGTGTGTGCATGTGCATGCATGTGTGTATGTGTGACTCTGTGTGTGCATGCATGTGTGTGCATGTGTATGTGTGTGCGTGTATGTGTGTGCGCGTGTGTGTGATTGTGTGCGTGTGTGTCTTTGCATGGCTGTGCGCATGTGCATGTGTGCGTGCGTGTGTGTGTCTGTCTCTGTGTCTGTATGTGTGTCTGTGCATGCGTGCGTGTGTGTGACTGTGTGTGTGTGACTGTGTGTGCATGCATGTGCGTGTCTGTGTGTGTGACTGTGTATGTGCGTGAGTATCTGTGTGTGTGTGCTTGTGTCTGTGTGTGCGTGTCTGTGTTTGCATGTCTGTGTGTGTACGTGTGTGTGTATGTGTGTGTGCATGTGTGTGTGCGTATGCGGGTTTGTGTATGGGTGTCTGTGTGTGTGTGCGTGTGTGTGGTTATGTATATGCAAGTATGTGTGAATGTGTGCCTTTCTTTTTGTGAATGAACATGTGTGTTTCTGCGTTTCTGTTTGTATGTGTATATGTGTGCGTAGACTTAAACGTCATTGAAGTTCTGATTTACTGAAATGAATTTGTGTTTGATTCAGAGTCAGTCCTACTGACACTGGTTTCTCTCTTACTTTGTCTTTGTAATTGGTTTATAGATCTTTGCTATGATTCTCACCCTATTAATTCTAATCTAGCTGAATGTGGCTGTCTTACAATGCTGCTTATTTGCTTGCATTTGTCAACCTGTCATGTTTGAAAACTACAATAAAGAAGGTACCATGATTGATTGGTTGATTGATTGCGTGTGTGTGTGTGTGATAAAATTGGTACAATGCCATGCCATTCTGCACACATACAAACACACACAGTTCTGATGAAATGTCATATCAGACTTGAAATGTATACTCTGTTTCTCTCTCCACAGACATTGAGTTTTTCCAACACTCTCTCTCTGTGTTTGGTTCCAATATCCATTTCTTTATTTTGAAGCTCGAGATCTTTGTTTACTGACGATGGTCTAACTAAAAGGCAAAATATCACAGTTTCTGTAAATCTAAATTAACAATAAAGGTGGGGAATGCTCAGAAATCCTGACAGCAGAGGATCATACAATGGTTGCAACATGGAAGGATGGCATTCAGCTCATCGAAACCATGCTGACTGTCTACAAGAGAATCTCTGTTCCAGCCTATTTCCAACTCTGTACAGTTTCCCTTTCCTTGAGGTGCTTACACAACCCTCAACAGGAACCTGCCTGTATCACAGGCTGAGGCAGAAATCTGTCAGCTGCGACTTCCCCTTTGTGAAACGGTGCTGGCTCTACTTGATCATACTGTATACCTCTAAATGCTTTGCTATTACATCCTTTACAATCGACTCTAACACAGACCGTAAATTGGCTGAATAATAGGAAACCAAGCCTAACAGTGGACACTTGTTTATCAGGTTGGAGGATAACATGTAAGAAAGCTTTCCAATTGTACTTCTGCCTTTCTCATACATGGTTTGATTTGATTTATTTATTGTCATGTGTACTTTCTTACAAATACAGTGAAAAGTGTTGTATCGATTATCAACCCAATAGGACACAACTTTGAAATTTATAGATGACAGAAGGGTGATAAGTATTTCGATCTGTGAGGTGGACAGCAATGGAATTCAAGAGGCTAGACATAGATTGAGGGAGTGAACAGACACCTGGCTCATGAGGTTCAATGTAGGAAGTGATACCAGTTTTATTAGGAATAAGGAGAAGAGCAAGTACAAAATAAAGGACACAATTTGAAAGAGAATTCTGCAATGAAGAGACCTGAGGTAAAAATGTGCACAAATCATTGAAGATTTGAGGTCAGGTTTAGAAAATGATTTCAAAAGCAAACAGGATCCCAGGTTCTATAAATAAAAGCGTAGAACACAAAAAGCAAGGATGATATGTTGAACCTCCATAAAAATCTGTTCGTGCATCAGAGTCAACATCAAAATTCAAGTCACTTTAGGCACTTTCAAGTCCTTACTATCCTTATTGTAGATCAGAGCTGAAAATGTGTTGCTGAAAAAGCGCAGCAAGTCAGGCAGCATCCAAGGAACAGGAGAATCGACGTTTCGGGCATATGTCCTTCTTCAGCAATGATTCTCAAATTATTCAAATAGATTCAGCTGTAAGACATCCTGGGATGGTCTTTTGCTTCCAAGGTCCCTACCTTGAGCCATGACATTTCCAAGCTCAGCACACCTAGCTTGGGAAGCGTGACACAGGTAGCTCAAATTTTATGGAGCAAGTTTGGGAAAGAAACATCAGGCCACCAATCCCCAGACACAAGTCTAAGGTGGTCACATAGTTCAATATTAGACACTCAGTGACTTTGTTCAATCTAAATCGCACATTTTTTCACCCCACACTGAATCCTCATGCTCATTCGTGCCAATTTGTGCCCAATTTCAACCTCCCATAATCCATCATAACTTCCAGGGGTTTGTGCCCCTTGTAACCTCCATTACTACAGCCCTAAATCAGGCTGCTCAAAATTTTGGGCTGGTCAATGCAGCCTCAAGCACTGCCCCAGACTCTAGGCTCCAAGAGTCAAGGGGACTGCACCAGACCCCAGGCTCCAAGACTCAAGGGGACTGCCCCAGACCTCAGGTTCCAGACCCCAGTACCAGATTGTAACACGGAGGTTCCAGACTCCACATCTCGTGCTCCAGATTCCAGGCCCCAGGCTGCATTTTTCTTGCCCCCAGATCCCATTACCCAGGCTTCAGGTCACAGGTTGCAGGCCCCAGGCCCCAACATCCAGGCCCCAGACCCCAGGCTCCAGGCTCCAGACCCCAGACTGTAGGTCCCGGGCCCCTGGCCCCAGGCCCCAGGCTCCAGGCCCCAGGCCCCAGACCCCAGGCCCCAGACAATAGACAATAGACAATAGGTGCAGGAGTAGGCCATTCTGCCCTTTAAGCCTGCACCACCATTCAATATGATCATGGCTGATCATCCTTATTCAGTATCCTGTTCCTGCCTTATCTCCATAACCCTTGATTTCACTATCCTTGAGAGCTCTATCCAACTCTTCCTTAAATGAATCCAGAGACTGGGCCTCCACTGCCTTCTGGGGCAGAGCATTCCACACAGCCACCACTCTCTGGGTGAAGAAGTTTCTCCTCATCTCTGTCCTAAATGGTCTACCCCGTATTTTTAAGCTGTGTCCCCTTGTTCGGCACTCATCCATCAGCGGAAACATGTTTCCTGCCTCCAGAGTGTCCAATCCTTTAATAATCTTATATGTCTCAATCATATTCCCTCTCAGTCTTCTAAACTCAAGGGTATACAAGCCCAGTCGCTCCAGTCTTTCGGTGTAAGGTAATCCCGCCATTCCAGGAATTGACCTCATGAACCTACGCTGCACTCCCTCAATAGCCAGAATGTCTTTCCTCAAATATGGAGACCAGAACTGCACACAGTACTCCAGGTGTGGTCTCACCAGGACCCTGTACAGCTGCAGAAGAACCTCTTTGCTTCTACACTCAATCCCTCTTGTTATGAAGGCCAGCATGCTATTAGCCTTCACTACCTGCTGTACCTGCATGCTTACCTTCATTGACTGGTGTACAAGAACACCCAGATCTCTCTGTACTGCCCCTTTACCTAAATTGATTCCATTTAGGTAGTAATCTGCCTTCCTGTTCTTGCCACCAAAGTGGATAACCATACATTTATCCACATTAAACTGCATCTGCCATGCATCTGACCACTCACCTAACTTGTCCAGGTCACCCTGTAATCTCCTAACATCCTCATCACATTTCACCCTGCCACCCAGCTTAGTATCATCAGTAAATTTACTAATGTTATTATTAATACCATCTTCCATATTATTAACATATATTGTAAAAAGCTGCAGTCCCAGCACTGATCCCTGCGATACCCCACTGGTCACTGCCTGCCATTTCGAAATGGAGCCGTTTATCACTACTCTTTGTTTCCTATCAGCCAACCAACTTTCAATCCAAGTTAGTACTTTGCCACCAATACCATGAGCCCTAATTTTGCTCCTATGTGGATAACCTCCTATGTGGGACTTTATCAAAAGCTTTCTGAAAGTCCAGGTACACTACATCTACTGGATCTCCCTCGTCCATCTTCAGAGTTACATCCTCAAAAAATTCCAGAAGATTAGTCAAGCATGATTTCCCCTTCATAAATCCATGCTGACTCTGACCTATCCTGTTACTACTATCCAGATATGTCATCATTTCATCCTTTATAATAGACTCCAGCATCTTTCCCACCACTGAGGCCAGACTAACTGGTCTATAATTTCCTGCTTTCTCTCTCCCATCTTTCTTAAAAAGTGGTATAACATTAGCCGCCCTCCAATCCACAGGAACTGATCCCGAATCAGGCCCCAGACTCCAGGCCCCAGACCCCAGACCCCAGACTTCAGGCCCCAGGCTCCAAACCCCAGACTCCAGGCCCCAGACCCCAAAACCCAGGCTCCAGGCCCCAGGCTCTAGGCTCCAGGATCCAGACCCCGGGCCCCAGGCTTCAGGCTCTAGGCTCCAGGCTCCAGGCCCCAGGCCAGCAGGTTTGGTGCTGCTTCTTACTAAACATGCTTGCCTGTTTTAGTTAAGCCCTGCCAGATAGAAGAGTTATGGAATCATACAGCATGAAACAGACCATTTGGTCCAAATTGTCTACACCGACCACGTTCCCATGAATTCCCTAATTAGCCCCCCCAGCCACACATAATCAAGATTGGCCCTATACCTTCTCCATATCAGTGCTGGAGTCACCTTGAACTTCCTTTACCAACCTCTTTAAAATCACTTGCTTCCCTTCCCTCTCCTACCAGATCCCACCTGACCACATTAAATTGGCCCCTTTAATCAGTCCCTTAGCCAATCAATTTAAAAAAATCCCCAGACTTCAGCTGCCTACCACCTTGACAACACCATGGAAAGAGTTGACAAATCTCCCAATTTATCGACTCGACCTCCTGACTGGTTGTAATCCCCAAATTGAATTTTCAAAATGTCACTCCGCAGCCACGGCTAATGTTTCACCGAGCATCTCAGTCATGCCTGTAAAGGACAGCCTGACCTCCCAGTCACCACCCATTTCAATTCCCCTTCCCATTCCCATTCCCTTTCCGACATGCCCAGCTTCAGCCTTCTCCATTGCCACAGTGAAGCAGAATGTAAATTGGAGGAACAATACCTCAT
The DNA here is from genome assembly GCF_037043375.1 of Chiloscyllium plagiosum. Classification (NCBI taxonomy): domain Eukaryota; kingdom Metazoa; phylum Chordata; class Chondrichthyes; order Orectolobiformes; family Hemiscylliidae; genus Chiloscyllium; species Chiloscyllium plagiosum. The sequence goes on from NW_028270168.1 coordinate 48,939,182, forward strand.
CTTCTGCCTGGGCAGCCTATAGCCCGCAGGACTCAACATTGAGTTCTCTAATTTCAAATTACCTTCCCACACATCCCCTGACTCCTTCTCCAGCCCTTCCCCCTCCCTTCCACTCCTCCTACAAACCCTTCCTTCCATCTACCAATCAGATTAATTCCTCCCATTGACCAACCAGGTCACCCACCACCTGTATTCACCTATCACTATCTCACCATTCTGACCCTCTCCCCACCCATAACTTTCCCTCCCAGCCGTCATCCCCAGTCCTGAAGCATGGTTATACCTGAAACATTGACCTCTCCACCTCCTGGCGCTGCCTGGCTCGCTGTGTTCCTCCAGCCTCCTGTTTGTCTACTTTGGATTCCAGCCTCTGCAGGCTGTTTTTGTCTCTGACTGACGAACAAGGAAATCATGGATTGATTTTGCTTCTAACATGAACTGTGTCCCAATCCATAGGCTAAAACAAAGCTGATTGATACATGAATTGGACCAACCACATGTCTGACTCTGGCAAACATCCTGGAGCAGAAAGGCCCAGGCCTGGACTGATGGTAACAATACTCCCAACGGACAGGAATACATTCTCTCCCCATGAATCCATTGGCATCACCATGCTTTTCACCATGGTCTAATTGTCACATTCTGTGCAGACATGTACTAATGAATTGATGTTGCATTCATAGAGATATACCCAACCTTTCATGGTGATTAAAACTGTGCCTCGCAGCCACGTGCTACAGTTTAGTTGTCATTCCGAAACACAAACTGCAGGTTGAAATTCTCCACTACGTTTTTATGTAAGATCCACAATCTGCTGCATTGCTGTTCTCTGGTTGAGTTCTGTGATGGCCAACAGGCAAATCTTTTCTTGGTCCCTCCAGATGGGTCTGCTCCTCTAACAGAGCCAACAGCAAAATGGAAGTCATTGACAATATTTCATCGAAGACAATGAATATACCTGGACTGGAATTAAAAACAGAAATTGCTGGAAAAGCTCAGCAGATCTGGCAGCATCTGTGGAGAGAACCCATGGCTGCTGTCAGATCGGCTGAGCTTTTCCAGCAATTTCTGGTTTTGTTTCTGGTTTACAGCGTTCAGAGTTCTTTCAGTTTTTATTTAGTGCTTGGATTGGAGGATGAAGACAAAGCCAGCAGTGTGTGTTTATTGTATATACCTGACCCATTGAGGATCTTAATTGGGAAGATGTTAATTGTGAAGGGGAAGTTAATCCCAGCAAGCCACGTAAAAATATGATGCAAATACATTGATGTCTGATGGCAAAAAAGGTCGCCTCACCTTCTGAGGAGTGGAGTTAATTGCTGAATTTTATCTCAAGCCAAGTATCTGAATTTTTCAATTCTCACTGAATTATGTTCTCACACCAGTCATAGGTTTTGGGAGCGGAAATTCACTCCACACATCTTTACCCTCATATTAACATTACCCTGATATCATATTACCCTCATATTTCCAAACAACCAACTTATGTCCAGTAAATCATTTCTTAGCCTTCTATATGTCAGTTTCCTGGAAGTAGGAATTTGTCTTTGGGCTATGAACTCCCTGAAGTTCATAGCTGATCTGCCAATCCATGCTTGTGATTCTGTGTGTTACCCTCATAGGGCAGATGACCATCATCATCCTGAGTACTATCTTGGGCTGCTCACTATCAGTCAGCTCATGTTGTAGGAGTTGCCATCAACAGATGAACATTGGCACTGATTAGCCATTGCATCTATTTTGGACCTGACAGAGATGCAAGGTTATGATCATGATGTGACTTGTTCACTCAAGCCCAACCGCCAATTGCAAATGAGTTTCCTTTAGACCATAAGACCATATACATTGGAGCAAAAATTGAGCTATTTGGCCCATCAAGTCTGCTGCCCCATTCAATCATGGCTGATAAGTTTCTCAACCCCATTTTCCCGCTTGCTGTCCATAATCCTTGCTCCTCTTTACAATCAAGAACCTCTCTATCTCAGTCTTAAATATACTCAGTGACCTGGCCTCCACTGTCTTCTGTGGCAGTGAACTCCACAGATTCACCACTCTCTGGCTGAAGAAGTTTCTCTTTATCTCCATTTTAAAAGGTCTTCCCTTTACTGAAAGGCTGTGTCCTCGGGTCCTAGTCTCTCCTACCAATGGAAACATCTTCCCAACATCCACTCTGTCCAGGCCATTTAGTATTCTGTAAATTTCAATCAGATCCCCCCCCCCACCAATCCTTCTAAACTCCATTGAATATAGTGCCAGAGTCCTCAAACATTCCTCACATGTTAAGCCTTCCATTCCTGGGACCATTCTTGTGAACCTCCTCTGGTCCTGCTCCAGGCCCAATACATCCTACCTGAGGTGCAGGGCCCAAAATTGCTCACAATGCTCTAAATATGGTCAGATCAGAGCCTTATAAAGCCTCAGAATTGTATCCCTGCTTTTATATTCTAGTCCTCTCAAAATAAATCGATGTTTCGGGCATGAGTCCTTCTTCAGGCTCATGCCCGAAACGTCGATTCTCCTGCTCCTTGGATGCTGCCTGACCGGCTGCGCTTTTCCAGCAACACATTTTCAGCTCTGATCTCCAGCATCTGCAGTCCTCACTTTCTCATCTCAAAATAAATGTCAACATTGTATTTGCCTTCCAAACTACTGACTTAACCTGCAAGTTTACCGTGAGAGAATCTTGAACTAGCTCTCCCAAGTCCCCTTGCACTTCAATTTCTGAATTTTCTTCCCATTTAGAAAATAGTCTATACCCATAGTCTTCCTAACAAAGTGCATCACCTCACACTGTCCCACATTGTAGTCCAACTGTCACTTCTTTGTCACTGTCCAAATCTTTATGCTGTCACCCTGCCTTTTCAATGCGACCTGTCCCTCGACCTACTTTGTATCATCTGCAAACCTAGTTAGAATGCCCTCAGTTCCTTCATCGACATCATTAATGTACAGAGTGAAAAGTTGCGGTCCCAACACTGAGCATTGCAGAACACCACTTGTCACCAGCTGCCATCCTGAGAAGGACCCTTTTATCCCCACCGTCTGCTTTCTGCCAGAGAGCAGACAGCCAAGCTTCTATCATCGCCAGCATCTTGCCTCTAACACCATGGGCCCTTTTCTTACTCAGCAGCCTCCTGTGCCGCACCTTATCAAAGGCTTTCTTAAATTCCCATTAGATAACATCCATTAGCTCTCCTAACTTGCTCATTACTTCCTCAAAGATTCTAACAGATTTGTCAGGCATGACCTCCCCTTGATGAACCCAAGCTGACTTTGCCCTATTTTATCAGACACTTCCAAGTATTCAGAAATCTCAGTCTTCACAATTGACTCCAAAATCTTATCAATGACCAAGGTCAGGCTAATCGACGTGTAATTTCCCATCTTTTGCCTTGCTCCTTTATTCAACAGGGGTGTCATGTTTGCAATTTTCCAGTCCCCTGGGACTCTCCCTGACTGATCTGATTCCTGAAAGATCACCACTAATGCCTACCACTATCTCGTCAGCTATCTCCTTTAGTAGGCGAGGATGTAGTCCATCTGGTCCAGGTGATTTATTCATCTTTAGACCTTTTCATTTTTCTAGCACTTCTCATTGGTGATGGCCACCATACTCACCTCTGTCCTCCTGACTCTCTTGAAGTTTTGGAATGGTACTGGTGTTCTGCCACTGTGAAGTATTTGTTCAGTTCCTCAGCCATTTCCTTGTTCCCCACTATCTCTCCAGCGTCATTTTCTAGCAGCCCAATGTCTACTTTTGCCTCTGTTTTGCCATTTATAAATCTAAAGAAACTCTTACAGTCTTCCTTTATATTTTTGGCTCATTTATCTCATATTTTAATCTTCTCCTTCCTTATTTCTTTTTTCTCATTGCCCTCTGTTGATCTTTGTAAGCTTCCCAATCCCCTGGTTTCCCACTGCCCCTCGCCACGTTATATGGTATATCTTTTGCTTTTATCCTATCCCTGACTTCCCTAGTCAGCCAGGGCTGCCTCATCCTCCCTGTACCATGCTTCTTTTTCCTCGGGATGAATCCCTGCTGTGTCTCCTGAGTTACTCCCAGAATGCCCTGCCATTGCTGTCCCACTGTCTTTCCTGCTGGGCTCCTCTCCCAGTCAGTTCCACCCAGCTTCTCCCTCATGCCTCTGTCGTTGCCTTTATCCAGCTGTAATACTGTTACCTCTGATTCAATCTTCTCCCTCCCAAACTACAGTGTAAATTCAATCATATTATGATCACTAGCTCTTTCCGAATACTCTGTCTTATTTTGTGTGCTGGAGATTTTCATAACCCCTGCTGAGTGTTCCTTTCATTTCATTTTTTTCATCCTTCTCTATGTAATTGAATCCACTCCCACAGATGTTTCCCATTGGCCATTATAATTCTTGGAGGCTTATCCTTGTCTTCTTCCCCAACACTCCTCAGCTTCCTCGGTTGAAGTCCTGTTGACCACTCAATTTACTCTTTTCTCAAGAACATTGGTCCCAGCTTGGTTCAGGTCGAGACTGTCCCAACAGTACAGAGTCCTCCTGCTCCAATACTGATGCCAGTGCCTCACATGTGTTTGCTCCTGTATGTTCTTTCCTTTCCGTTTCATCTTGCTATTTTGCAATTTTGCTGAGATATCCTTGTTTAATCTCAGTGATGCCTTAAGAATGACCAATTGCGTGAGAAGTTTACAACATCATTATTATAAAGGATGTTATCTAAATATTATCTTTTTAAAAGGTTGCGTGGACCTATATGAATATATTGAACTTATGAGGAAAGGATATGTTATTAAAGACAATGTTATCGAGGAGAATACTGCGATACAGACTACTAGACTAGACGGGATTGAGGTTCACAAGGAGGAACTGTTAGCAATTCTGGAAAGTGTGAAAATAGATAAGTCCCCTGGGCCGGATGGGATTTATCCGAGGATTCTCTGGGAAGCCAGAGAGGAGATTGAAGAGCCTTTGACTTTGATCTTTATGTCGTCATTGTCAACAGGACTAGAGCCAGAAGGCTGGAGGATAGCAAATGTTGTTCCCTTGTTCAAGAAGGGGAGTAGTGACAACCCTGGTAATTATTAGATTAGGTTAGATTACTTACAGTGTGGAAACAGGCCCTTCGGCCCAACAAGTCCACACCACCCCGCCGAAGCGCAACCCACCCATACCCCTACACCTACCCCTTACCCAACACTGCAGGCAATTTAGCATGGCCAATTCACCTGACCTGCACATCTTTGGACTGTGGGAGGAAACCGGAGCACCCGGAGGAAACCCACGCAGACACGGGGAGAACGTGCAAACTCCACACAGTCGCCTGAGGCGGGAATTGAACCCAGGTCTCTGGTGCTGTGAGGCAGCAGTGCTAACCACTGTGCTACCATGCCGCCGATAGATCAGTAAGCCTTACTTCAGTTGTGGGAAAAGTGTTGGAAAGGGTTATAAGAGATAGGATTTATAATCATCTAGAAAGGAATAAGTTGATTAAGGATAGTCAACACGGTTTTGTGAAGGGTAGGTCGTGCCTCTCAAACCTTATTGAGTTCTTTGACAAGGTGACCAAACAGATGGATGAGGGTAAAGCAGTTTATGTGGTGTATGTGGATTTCAATAAGCCGTTTGATAATGTTCCCCATGGTAGGCTATTGCACAAAGGACGGAGGCCTGGGATTAAGGATGATTTAGCGATTTGGATCAGAAATTGGCGAGCTGAAAGAAGACAGAGGTTGATGGGAAATATTCATCTTGGTGTTCATTTACTAGTGGGGTACTGCAAGGATCTGTTTTGGGGCCACTGTTGTTTGTCATTTATATAAATGACCTGGATGAGGGTGTAGAAGGATGGGTTAGTAAATTTGCGGATGGCACTGTCATCAGTAAAGTTGTGGATAGTGATGAAGGATGTTGTAGGTTATACAGGGACAGAGGTAAGCTGCAGAGCTGGGCTGAGCATTGGCAAATGGAGATTAATGCAGAAAAGTGTGAGGTGATTCACTTTGGAAGGAGTAACAGGAATGCAGAGTACTGGGCTAATGGTAAGATTCCTGGTAGTATGGATGAGCAGAGAGGTCTCGGTGTCCAGTTACGTAGATCCTTGAAAGTTGCCACCCAGGTTGATAGGGTTGTTAAGATGGCATATGGTGTGTTAGCTTTCATTGAGAGAAAGATTGAGTTTCGGAACCATGAGATTATGCTGCAGCTGCACAAAACTCTGGTGCGGCCACACATGGGATATTGCATCCAGTTCTGGTTGCCGCATTATAAGAAGGATGTGGAAGCTACGGAAAGGGTTCAGAGGAGTTTTACGAGGATGTTGCCTTGTGTGGAGGGAAGGTCCTACGAGGGAAGGCTGAGGGACTTGGGGCTGTTTTCATTCAAGAGAAGAAGGTTGAGAAGTGACTTAATTCAGACATATAAGATAATCAGAGGTTTAGATAGGTTAGACATTGAGAGCTTTTTTCCTTGGATAGCGATGGCTAGCGGAGAGGACATAACTTTAAATTGAGGAGTGGTCGATATAGGACAGCTGACAGAGGTAGTTTCTTTACTCAGAGAGTAGTAAGGGCGTGGAACACACTGCCTGCAACAGTAGTACACTTGCCAACTTTACAGGCATTTAAATGGCCATTGGATAGGCATATGGCCGAGAATGGAATAGTGTAGGTCGATGCAACATCAGAGGCCAAAGGGCAGTCTGTACTGTGCTGTAATGTTCTATGTTCTATGTTCTAAGGGGAAGGCAAGTGATTGCAAACAATATTACACCCATAAGGAGCCGGGAACTTGGATAGTGTCTGGAGAACTTTCACAAAGAGATCACATGACCCATTCTGGGAGTGGGATAAGATTATTGCATTCTAGAACTGAATGGGGAAGAACGTGTGACCTTGCTGTGATGCAACAGCACAATGATGCCCCTCTCTCTCTCTCTCTCTCTCTCTCTCAGTAAAGTTGTGAAAGTTAAGAGTTGTTTCAGCAAAGCTGAAAGCCTACATGACTCATTGTCACTGCTCATAGTGGATCCCGAGAGAGGATTTGCTTAAATTCTTATCCATAATTTCCTAACACTATCTTTTTCGGTGTCGGCTACAAATCTCTGGTAGTGTTCTCATGTCTGTGTCAGCACATCGTGGATTCAAACATTAAGGATTTGAGCACATAATCCAGGCTGACAGCTCCTCGAATGAAATGTTATCTTTTGGATATTAGTCAGAGGGTCATTAGCATTCTCAGGTGGGCATGAAACGGTCTCTGTCACTATTTAAAGAACACGAGGGGATTTTATCAGCATTCTCGCCAACATTTATCTCTGAATATAGTAACTTAGGTGATCAGGTGATGTGGAATGAAACGGTGTAAATGGAGCAAGTTTCAGTGGGGAAGCACTGGGGGGGACTAAAATCCCTACATCATTATGCTTCGGGTCATATTGAAAAAGGAAAATGAAGTATCTACAAAGAACCTATTGAAGAGAAGAAGGGCTAATTGTCAAGAGTTAAAGGAGGATCTAGCCAAGCTGGATTGGAATCAGTGATTGACAGGTAAAATAGTAAATGAGCACCGAGAGGCTTTCAGAGGTGAACTAGTTCAGGAACAGACCTAACAGATTCCAACTAGGGAGAAAGGAGGATAGAACTCCCCAGATGATTAATGATATCAAGATTAAAATGAAACAGTCAAAAAGAAAGAGGTTTATTATAAAGGTCAGAATAATATTCATAAGAACCAAATAGAATGCAGCATAAGTAGAATACTCAAGACACAACTTGAACATTTGCAGTTGGCACAATACTCAGAAATCTCATGAATAACAGGACAGAATGTTATCGACTTCAGGAGGGCACAGACAGATGGCCGAATTGGGCAGACACATTACAGATGATGAATGCAATCGTTCATTTTGTGCAGAACCATGAGGAAGGGCAATATAAACAATGTGTCAGAATTTCAATGGGATTGTGAGGAGAGAGAGGCATGTACACAAATCATCGCAAGAGGCAGGAAAAGTTGAGAAGCTTCATAAGCAAAAGCATAAAACTCACAGGCAAGGAAGTTCAAATTGCACATTCAGCCACCCTCAGAGCGTCGTGCTTAATGAAGAAATTTTAGAATTTTGAAAAGATGCCAAGGTTTTAGAGGGGATACATTGGCAATCTATTGGCATGGCCCCAGTGTTGAAAAGCATCAGTTGTGTTGGACATTAAAGAAACTGAAATTGTTCTCTTTGATTAAGGGAAGACTTATTAGAGATGTTTCAAATCATGAACAGTTTTGATAATAAGGGAAAACAGCTTGCAAGGGCAGTTTGGGGATGTAGAATTTGTGGAAGCAAGGGGGAGTGAGCGGTGTTAGGGGCGGGTGCTGGAGAATTGTCTCTTTTTGGAGTGGTGAAGACGGCCTTGGATCTGGTCGTGGGACACCTTTGGTCAATTTAAGGATTAGTAAATAATCATGCCTGAGCATAAAAACTGTAGACACTGATTGGATCTCACAAGGTTTTCAAGCAATTGTTCAAAATAAAGCAAAGTGTCGTTAAAAAGTGCTGGGTATTTGAGAGTGTCTGCTTCTATTAAATTCTTACATGATTTGAGCTGCATGACTGCTTTCCCAAGCTGTCAACATCACAATGGGATGTCTGCAGACTTGTTGAGTGGGAATGTTCGCTTACATAAAGTTTTTAAGTATTTGAATCAGATTTGTGATGAAAGTTGTGTTTTATATTATTGTCATTTTTGGAAGTTGAAATCTAAATTAAAGGCGGAGGGATTTTGGTTCATCCTGTGGAAGTATTTTCTTTCTTAAAAACAAGGTCAGAAAGTCAGTGTGAATGGTCTTCAATACAGCATTGCTGAGATGGCATCTGACTTCAGTCATGTGAGTATGGATAGTTAGGCCGGAGGGCCTGTTTTCATGGTTATAAACTTCTATGACTCAATGTGCCTGACAGAACCTTTGCAGTGTCCATGGATAAGATTATTGTAAGATTGGAATTATGACAGGCAGAGTAAAGAGAACAAAGTTATTTGCTTTGTTTTGACTTCAGAGCAGGAGAACTGGGTTTTTCAGTTCAGTTCTGAAAAAAAAACCCCAAAGATCTCACCTCAGAAGGGAGAATGGTTTTCTCTTTGCAAGAGAATTAAATCAGTTCAAGGGCACCAGTCACCTCAGCAGATATGTTGTATACTTAGTAAATAAAACCGAAAGAACAGTAGTTGCTGTAAATAAGAAACAAATATAGGAATTGCTTGAAAATCTCAGCAGGTCTGACAGCTTCTGTGGAGAGAAATCAGAGCTAACGTTTTGGATCCAGTAACTCTTATTCAGAACTGATGGCAGCGAGGAAAAAAATTAATCTTTTTGGAGAAGATAAAGCGGGGCAAGCGAGTGAGGAGTAAACAATAGGACGAGATAGTGCTCAAAGAGAGAGAAGAACAGTTGGACAGACAAAGAGGTGGATAATGGTCAGCTTAGGAGAATGAATGGTGGCTAATGGGGACTATAAGCGACTAACAATAAGTTGTGTGTAATAGCAGACCATGTGATAACAAGGCCTGGGGTATTGGGGCTGGGGTAAAGACATGGAAGAAGATGCCTCAGACCCTAAACTGTTGAACTCAATATTGAGTCTGGAAGATTGTAAAGTTCCCAAGTGGAAAGTGAGATGTTGTTCTTCCAGCTTGCGCTGAGCTTTACTGGAGCACTATAGCAATTCTGAGATAGAGATGTTGGCCAGGGAACAGGGTGGAGGGAACTGAAAGCTCAATTTTTTTTTGTCGTCAAAAAATAGGTGTTCTGCAAAGCGGTCACCCAGTCTATGTTTCATTTCCCCGGTCACCCAGTCTATGTTTCATTTCCCAAGTGTAGAGAAGACTAGTGTAAAAGATGTTTCATAGTTCATGGAATTTCCAAGCAGGGAGAGTTTATGTAGATGTCTTCAAGAAAAAGTGAGGAAGTTTCGGTCTTCAGCATTGTGAAAGGTTCAAATCCACACATCAGAACAGAATCACACATTTGTCATCACTGGCTGTGGAAATGAAACTCCAAGTGATCAGTTAGGTTGAGCATAAAGGCTTGAGATGGGAGCATCATTTCTCTGGACTTGAGACTTCATAATGGATAGTGTTGTTGAAACTTTATTTTGCTGTTTGTGTTAGAATCCTTCTGAACTGTGGTCTATATCGATGACTGCTCGGTTTTTTGCATGAAAACAATAATTCTGCAGCCTGGTCTGATTATATTTTAGTGACTCACCACCAGAGGAACTAATTGCAAATGTAGATGTATCAAATCAGAGCCCATGGGGATGGGTGAAGTGGAATAGAGTGACCCAGAGGAGTGAGTGGCTGCAAGAAGATAACTCAGAGTTATATTGGCATAGCATGTAGACACAACATGCAGTGTTGACATTGATGAGTTCCATAGAGTGAGGAGAGTAAGGGAGTGAGATCAGGTGGGATGTTTTCTGTTTAAATCTTTATTTTGTAAATTTTGCACATCATGCTGCAATCCCCAGGCCAGTCCCCAGCTAGCTCACCTTGAGAAGTGGGCACCTCCCAGAGCAGCGTCCAAGCTGATCTGGCCCAGCAGCTCAACTAGCTAGTAACAGCAGGATAAAAGTCTGATGTGTGGGCAGCCACTTATAAACATTGGGACACAGAGCCGCAAAAGGGTGAGTCTGTGGAATTCACTCTCAAAAAGCAGTCAAAGCCAAAATATTATATGATTCCAAGAAAGAGTTCAATACAGCACTTAGAATTAAAGGGATCAAAGGACCTGAGGGGGAAAAGTGGGATTAGGCTTTCAAGTTGCATACTCAGCCCTGGTTATTTTGAATAGCAGAGCCGGCTCGAGGGGCCAAATGGCCTACTTCTCCCTATTTTTCATGTTTCCCTTATTTTTCCTGATTTTGTGCCTTTCGTATTTCTTCCTTTACCTTCTCAATATCATCTTTTGCGGCTGTACAGGACATTGGTTTGGCCATTTTGAAATATTGCATGCAATTCTGGTCTCCCTCCTTTCAGAAAGATGTGGTGAAACTTGAAAGGGTTCAGAAAAGGTTTACAAGGATGTTGCCAGGGTTGGAGGATTTGAGCTACAGGGAGAGGTTGAACAGGCTGGGACTGTTTTCCCTGGAGCATCAGAGGCTGAGGGGTGACCTCATAGAGGTTTATAAAATCATGAGGGGCATGGATAGGGTAAACAGACAAAGTCTTTTCTGTGGGGTGGGAGAATCCAGACCTAGAGGGCATAGGGGAAAGATATAAAGGAGACGTAAAGGGCAACTTTCTCACACAGTGGATGGCATGTGTGTGGAATGAGCTGCCAGAGGAAGTGGTGGAGGCTGGTACAATTACAACATTTAAAAAGACATCTGGATGGGTATATGAATAGGAAGGGTTTAGAGGGATATGGGCCAAGTGTTAGCAAATGGGACTAGATTAGGTTCGGATATCTGGTCAGTATGGATGATTTGGACCGAAGGGTCGTTTCCGTGCTGTACATCTCTATGACTGAATGGCTCTATCTCATCTGCTTCTGTGATAAAACAAGATCAAATATGGACTTATGGATTTTCAGCAGCCTGACTCTCATTTTTAACTGTCCAACAAACATTGATCATGGTCATTAGGTAAATCTCGGTTGTGCTGCCACATATCAGTCTGATCCCTCCTCCTGGAACTCACAGCTTTAATCCTCTGCTCCCCACCTGTAGGTGAGGAATTTTAAAGAGACATCTTGAGTCCTGTGTTCAGCAGCACATAACCATCCTTACTTTGACTTTGTGCGTGGCACGGTGGCACAGTGCTGCCTCACAGCGCCAGAGACCCGGGTTCAATTCCCGACTCAGGCGACTGACTGTGTGGCGTTTGCATGTTCTCCCCTTGTCTGCGTGGGTTTCCTTTGGGTGCTCCAGTTTCCTCCCACAGTCCAAAGATGTGCAGGTCAGGTGAATTGGCCATGCTAAATTGCCAGTAGTGTTAGGTAAAAGGGTAAATGTAGGGGAATGGGTGGGTTATGGGTCGGTGTGGACTTGTTGGGCCGAAGGGCCTGTTTCCGCACTGTAAGTAATCTAATCTACATTGGATTAGATTAGATTACTTACATTGTGGAAACCACCCCACCGAAGCGCAACCCACGCAACACTACGGGCAATTTAGCATGGCCAATTCACCTGACCTGCACATCTTTGGACTGTGGGAGGAAACCGGAGCACCCGGAGGAAACCCACGCAGACACAGGGAGAACGTGCAAACGCCACACAGTTAGTCGCCTGAGTCGGGAATTGAACCCGGGTCTCTGGCGCTGTGAGGCAGCAGTGCTAACCGCTGTGCCACCATGCCGCCCACTTTGGAGTCCGTGTTAATTGATCAATTTTCCTTCCTACATCAATTTTTAGTATTCATAGTGCAGGTGGGCAAGGCAGGGTTAGCATCATACTTTCCCATTCTGTACTGTCATATTACAAGTTTACATCCCAGTTATTGTGCTCTGCTTGTGGTTCATAATCCAGTTTTCTCATGATCTGTTTGAGGTTTGGCAGTTGATTAAAGGCAAGCAGTGGAGGTGTGGGGAAGGTCTTGGCAAGGTGTTCATCCTCATTGATAATGTGTTGCAGGTCACGAAGAACATGGCGCAGTTTTTCAGCTCCTAGGAAATACTGAACAACGAAGGGTACCCTGTCGGTTGCAGCACGTGTCTGTCTCCTGAGGAGGTCATTACGGTTCCTTGCTGTGGCACGTCGGAACTGGCGGTCGATGAGTTGAGCATCGTACCCCGTTCTTATGAGGGCATCGTCGAGTACTTCCACATGCCCGTCACATTCCTCCTCATCTCATGCAGGAATGCATGGCGAAAAGGCACTGAGGAACGGGTCTCAGACACGTACACCTAATTGACAGAATGATTAGGGTGACCTGGAACAAGATGATTAGAACATGAATAGAACAAAAGCAATTTAAATGAAAAGGCAATGACACATAATCCACTGGGAAACCAACTTTGCTTATGGTGAGAAGGAGGTAAAAATTGCAATTGGAAACAGAGATAATAATACTGAAGAAATATCCACAAGATGGGTAAAAATGCGGGAAGCACTGGAGAAATTTTTAAGTCCATATATTATCTGTTGCCAATTAAGCATGACCCAGTCTCAGACTCTATCACATGTATAACCAGCTTGCACTTATTAAACAACATGTCTGTAGCAGTGTGTGTGTGTCTGGGGTGGGGGGCTGTGAGTGTCTGTGAGGTCTTCTTTAATGGGTGGATGTAATGGTAGGATCTAAAACTGTCTCTGAAAAGCAAACCATAGTGTTCTGAGCAGCATTGTGGCTCAGTGGTTAGCATTGCTGCCTCACAATGTCAGGGACCAAGGTTTGATCTCACCTACAGACCACTGTCAGTGTGGAATTTGTACATTCTCCCCGTGTCTGCGTGAGTTCTCTCCAAATGCGCTGGTTTTCTCCCACAGTCTAAAGATGTGCAGGTTAGGTGGATTGGCTATGCTAAATTGATCATAATGGCCAGGGATCATAGCATTACAGAATCCCTACAGTGTGGAAACATGCCATTTGGCCCAACAAGTCCACATTGACCCTCCTAAGACTACCCCATCCAGATCCATTCTCCTACCTTATTGTTCGACATTTCCCCTGACTAATGCCCCGAGCCTACACATCCCTGAACACTATGGGCAATTTAGCATGGCCAATTCACCTCACCTGCATATCTTTGGATTGTGAGAGGAAACCGAAACACCTGGAGGAAGCCCATGCAGACACAGAGAGAATGTGCAAACTCCACACAGACAGTTGCCCGAGGCTGGATGTGCAGATGAGTTGGATTAGCCATGGGAAATACAGGGTTGCAGGGACAGGGTGTGAGTTTTAGTGGAATGTTCTTGAGAGGGTCGGTGTGGACTGATTGGGCTGAAGGGCTGTTTCCACACTGTAGGGAATCTGATCTAATTAAGGGTTAATTTCTTGTATCAATGAACAATTGAAATAAAGTAGAAAAGTAGGTGGCAAAGAGTTAGGAAAACAGACATTATTGTCGAGGTCAATTGCTGTAAGATATAGGCCAAGTGCCTAAAGTGGAGGCGGAGCTGTTGTAGCTGCCCATGGCAGAATGTGACACAAAATGGTCGCTTGTGGTTTCTTTCAATTGACAAGAAATGGTTGAAGGAAATTGTCACTGTTCAAATTGTCATATTGTTCAAATCATAGCCTACACAGAGAGAAAAAACAAAATACCTTTGAGACTCACAATCATGTATTAATAAGATGGGTCTAGAATGCTGACAGTAAGACTTCTCTTTTCTGATAAGGGTGGCTCAGATGGAATATTCCTATTTTAACATGAAAAAGAAAGGGAAAGCTGCACCCACCTTAGATGAGGCCTTTTAAACAGTTATAATTACATATTAGAGTAGACACATATATTTGCACAACAATACTTGTTTTAGTGAATTAGACATACAGAAATGTAATTAGATTTCTGTAGGCAGTCAGCCTTGCATGCAGAGACTGGGTTTGATCAACACCCTTGGAAAAGGCCTTGGTACCAGCCAGTTCATACTTCATTATTTCGTACAGATTAGAATAAGTAGATCTCACAATAATCAAGACTTTTTAGGTAGTTGTCACTAAATATTAAATACAGCTATGTATTATGTTGAAATTATAAATGCAACTGACAAACTAACAATAGGGGATTCAATTGAATTTCCTTTTAAATAAATAGCTGTAAGCAATCGAGAGAGGCTTTCACCCCATCAGCAGGGATACCCGAACAACAAGAAAGCAGAAGTATGATAAATCTTGTAAAAGGGAACCAACAGAGAAACAACAAAACATGGGGTGGGCAGTAGCAATAGGCAAGCAGGGTCATTCTGACCTCAGGGAGATAAACAATTGCAGCTTCACAATCCAATGAACAGCCGATAGAACAAGGGAAGAATAACAGAGAAAAATGATAAGACAAAGGTGAGAAAAGGGTCATGACCCAGAGAACCTGAAAGAATCCAAACCAACTTCTTTTAATAACTTGACACAGTTGTAAAATTGATTGAATGTCATTCCTATCAATGGAATTTGACTAGATGCCATCTGATTCAATGAAGTGAACTAGTTTGAAAAATAATGAAAGTAATGACAGTGAGATCCATGCGAGATCCATGTGAGAGTCAAACTTCTGTTTTAAAGTTTCTTACAGCATGCAAATAAAGAAGTTGTAAATGGCAAGCAGCTGGAAAAAGAGACTGTGTTTGTCTGACTTTTCAAAGTCGAGTAAGAGGGAAGCTGCTGCTGAAATTGCCAGCTTTATCACAGAATTGTAATGTCACATGGAACTATATATAACTTTATAAGTAACTTTATAATACAGCTGGTATTACAAACGTTATAACATTAAGGAGAAGAATAACTCGGGAGAGAATAGGGCCCCTCAAAGATCAGCAAGGCAGCCAACGTGTGGAGCCGCAGGAGATGGGGCAGATACGAAATGAGTATTTTGCATCAGTGTTTACTGTGGAGAATGACATGGAAGATATTGAACTTGGGGAAATAGATGGTGGTATCTTGAAAAATGTCCAGATTACAGAGGAGGAGGTGCTGGATGTTTTGAAATGCATAAAAGTGGATAAATCCCCAGGACCTGATCAGGTGTACCCTCGAACACTCTAGCTAAATGCCTCGAGCTAGGGAAGTGATTGCTGAGCCCCTTGCGGAGATATTTGTATCATTGGTAGTCACAGGTGAGGTGCCAGAAGACTGGAAGTTGGCTAGTGTGGTGCCACTGTATAAGAAAGGTGGCAAGGACAAGCCAGGAAACTATAGACCGGTGAGCCTGACCTCAGTGGTGGGCTCATTGTTGGAGGGAATCCTGAGGAACAGAATGTAGATGTATTTGGAAAAGCAAGGCGAGATTAGGGATAACCAGCATGGCTTTGTGCGTGGGAAATCATGTCTCACAAACTTGATTGAGTTTTTTGAAGAAGTTACGAAGAGGATGGATGAGGGCAGAGAGGTGGACATGATCTATGTGGACTTCAGTAAGGCGTTCGACAAGGTTCCCCATGGGAGACTAGTTAGCAAGGTTAGATTTCATGGAATACAGGAAAAACTAGCCTTTTTGATTCAGAAAAGGTAGAAGACAGAGCGTGGTGGTGGAGGGTTGCTTTTCAGACTGGAGGCCTGTGACCAGTGGTGTGCGACAAGGATTGGTGCAGGGTCCACTTCTTTTCATCATTTCTACAAATGATTTGGATGTGAGCTGAAGAGGTACAGTTAGTAAGTTTGCAGATGACACCAAAATTGGAGGTGTAATGGACAGCGAAGAAGCTTACCTCAGATTACAATGAGATCTTGATCATTTGGGCCAATGGGCTGAGATGTGGCAGATGGGGTTTAATTTAGATAAATGCAAGGTGCTGCATTTTTGGAAAAGCGAATTTAGCAGGACTTATACATTTAATGGTAAGGTCCTAGGGAGTGTTGCTGAACAAAGAGACCTTGGAGTTCAGGTTCATAGGTCCTTGAAAGTAGAGTGGCAGGTAGATAGGATAGTGAAGAAGGCGTTTGGTATGCTTTCCTTTATTGTTCAGACTATTGAGTATTGGAGTTGGAAGGTCATATTGCAGCTGTACAGGACATTGGTTAGGCCACTTTTGGAATATTGTATGCAATTCTTGTCTCCTTCCTATTGGTAGGATGTTGTGAAACTTGAAAGAGTTCAGAAAAGATTTACAAGAATGTTGCCAATTTTGGAAGATTTGAGCTATAGGGAGAGGCTGAACGGGCTGGGACTGTTTTCCCTGGAGTTTTGGAGGCTAAAGAGTGATCTTATAGAGGTTTACAAAATTATGACGGGCATGGATAGGATAAATAGATAAGGTATTTTCCCTGGGGTAGGCGAGTCTAGAACTAGAGGGCATAGGTTTAGAGTGAGAGGGGAAAGACATAAAATGGACCTAAAGGGCAACTTTGTCACACAGATGGTGGTGCGTTTATGGATTGAACTATTAGTGGAGGTGGTGGAGGCTAGTACAGTTATAACATTTAAAAGGCATCTGGATGAGTATATGAATAGAAAAGGTTTAGGGAGGTTTGGACCAAGTGCTGACAAATGAGACTAGATTAGGTTAGGATATCTGGTCGGCATGGACAAGTTGGACCAGGGGTCTGTTTCCGTGCTACACATCTCTATGACTCTATGACTCTATAATTGTTAGATATTAACATCATTTTTAAACTTCTGTACTAAGGTTAGCATGGAATACAAATTGCATAACATAATTTGAAAAATTATTAGTAATAAACAAATAAATGATGCAACTGGCAAATGCTTGGAAAGGGACATAAGTCAGTGTTGGACTGTGGTCAATAGGATGTATCATAAGAGCCCAAGAACAGGATGTGGGGGGTCTGGCAAACATCACGAGATGATGGGAGGACCTAACATTGACCAACTTTTCCATATGCACCATAGAAAGCATTCGAGCTAGATGTATCATGGCTTGCTCTGCCCAGGACTGTCAGAAAGTCGTGAACACAGCCTAGACCCTCATACAAGCCAATGTCCATTCATTGACTCCATTTACACTTCTCATGGAGAGGCAGCCAACATCATCAAAGACACCTCCCACCCCAGTTATTGTCTCTTCCAACCTCTTCCGTCAGACACAAGATACACACGGCCATCAGGTTCAAGAACTACTTCGTCCCCTCATTTCTGAATGAATCTGTCTAACTTCAAATTTAATGTTGATCTTGCTTCTTGTGCACCTTCTTTGCATTCGTAACTGTGTATCCCTTGTTCTGTACAATCACCCTTTGATCTTTGTACGATATAATCTGCCTGTACTGCACGCAAAGCAAAACATTTCACTGTACTCAGGTACATGTGATAATAATAAATCAAATAAATTATAGTCGATGACTGATCTGGTGATTACAGGATTGGAGGGTTTTCAAGCGATATGGCTAACACTGACATCAATGTTGCATGTAATCATTGTAATGCGGAATGTATAAATATACTCTGCCTGACTGGGAGAGTCAGAGTATCCAAGAGACCTCTCCCATGCTGCATTGGCAAGGAGCTCCAAATAAAGATCTATTTGTGCTGCTGAACATGGGACCCAAGACTCCTCTTTAAGATCTCTCTCCAACACCATCCTTTCCCAAAAGTAAGCCCTTGAGTTCTCAGCTTGTTGGAATTTGCTTTTGAGGTAGAATGTTAGCCTGATTTAGTCTGAACCTGGCTGTAGGTTTGCTCACTGAGTTAGAAGGTTCATTTTCAGACGTTTTGTCACCATGCTAGGTAACATCATCAGTGAACCATTGAATGAAGCCCTGGTGGCATGGCCTGCTTTCTATTTATGTGTTTATGTTTCCTTGGGTTGGTGATGTCATTCCCTGTGATGATGTCATTTCCTGTTCTTTTTCTCAGGGGATGGTAAATGAGATCCAAGTCAATTTGTTGATAGAGTTCCAGGACAAAGGACCCGATACCCAGCATGAGCAAAACCAATGTAGTATACAAAATCCCACGCAAGGACTGCACAAAACACTACATAGGACAAACAGGAAGACAGCTAACGATCTGTATCCATGAACACCAACTAGCCACGAAACGACATGACCAACTATCCTTAGTAGCCACACACGCAGATGACAAGCAACACGAGTTTGACTGGGACAACACTACTATTATAGGACAAGCCAAACAAAGAACAGCCAGGGAATTCCTAGAGGCATGGCACTCATCCACAGATTCTATCAACAAACACATCGACCTGGACCCAATATACCGGCCACTGCAGCGGACAGCTGGAACTGACAACCGGAAGCGGCAGAAACAAATCACAATAAATGCCGGAGGAAACATCACAGAAGCGCTTCACAGGAGGCACTCAAGCACTGAGGATGTCACCTAGACAGGGGACGGAACGTCTGTAACACAAATTCCCAGCTCGACGAACAGAACCACAGCCCTGTTCACATCCATCAACATCAACCTGGCCAAGGAAATACTGACTACACTATTAGGAGAACCAAAGACACATACACCAAACACCACCAACTTCATCAACAAGGACAATTGTCAGCTAGTGGACCCATGCCTTACCACCTATTTCACCTTCAACAACAAAACCTACGGTCAATCCAAGGGAACACCCATGGGGTCTCTGATATCAGGGTTCTTAGCAGAGGCAGTAATGCAAGGACTTGAACAAACAGCTCTGCCAACCATCCAACCCAAACTTTGGATCCATTTGTGGATGATACCTTTGTCATCACTAAATGAAACAAATTTGAGGAAACCTTCAAGAGCATCAATAAATTCACTAAAGAGGAGGAAAACAACAACAAACTGCCATTCCTAGATGTCACAGTCGAGCAAACAGCCAATGGGGAACTTCAAACCAGCATCCGCAGGAAAGCAACAGATACAGAGCAAATACTGAACTATAGAAGCAATCATCCTAACATTCACAAACAAAGCTGCATTAGAACATTATTTCAATGAGCCACCACACACTGCAGCACAGAGGGACTATGCAGAGCAGAAGAAAATCACCTATACAGTGTATTCAAAAAGAATGGGTACCCAATGAACACAGTCCACCGATTTCTCAGCAACAAACCCCAATAAGTAGACAAAACACATCCAGTAACCCTAACCACTCTCCCATACATCAAAGATTTCTTGGAATTGACTGCCAGACTACTCAGACCCTTGGCATCATGGTAGCCCACAAACCCACCAACACACTAAAACAGCATCTAATGAATTGAAAAACCCGATACAGACAACAAGCAAAACTAACGTCATTTACAAAATACCTTGCAAGAACTGTAACAAACACTACATTGGACAAAAAGACAGAAAAATAGCCACCAGGATACATGAACATCAACTAGCCACAAAAATACATGACCTACTCTCACTAATACCCTTACATTCAGATGAAGAAGGACACCTCTTCGAATGGGACAACAAATCTATCCTAGGACAGGCCAGACAGAGACATACACGTGAATTCCTAGAATCATGGCATTCCAACTGGAACTCGACCAATAAACATATTGGCTTGGATCTCATTTACCACCCCCTGAGAAAAATAACAGGAAATGACATCACCAACCCAAGGAAACCTAAACAGATAAATAGAAAGTAGGCCATGCCACCAGAGCTTCATTCAGAGGTTCGCTGATGATGTTACCGAGTAGGGTGACTAAACCTCTAAAAACGAACCTTCCAGCTCAGCGAGCAAACCTACATCCAGAACCTCAGCCTGAGCTACAAACCTGCTCAAAACTCATTAGCCGGAAGCTCTGAGTCAGGTCCACCTTTGCTGTCTTTATCAATGAGATATTAAACACACACCCCACTGTCCCCCTCTCCGGAGGAGATTCCAACTTCAACAAGAGTAATTGTTTTTCCTCAGAAACCTGGTCAACATTTTTCTTTCTATTACAGGAAAGCAGATTGTCTACTCATCATCACAATTCTATTTGTAGCAGCCATGCGTACAGATTGACTGCTACATTTTTTACGTTACAACAATGACTATATTTCAAAAGGACTGGTTGTGAATTCCTTTGGAAAGTTTTACAAAATGTGCAATATAAATGCAAGTTTTTGTCCCTCTTGAGTGGGGGGGGGGGGGGAGGTTTTAATTAAGATGACATGGATCAAATGCTTTTCAGTGGACTCCTGTCAAAGTGACAGTCACAGGACAGCCTCGGGTGACTGTCTGTGTGGAGTTTGCATATTCTTTCTGTGTCTTTGTGGGTTTACTCCGGGTGCTCCAGTTTCCTCCCTCAGTCCAAAGATGTGCAGGTTTGGTGAATTGACCATGCTAAATTGCCCATAGTATTCTGAGATGTGTAGGTTAGGTGTATTAGTCAGGGGTAAATGTAGAGAAATAGGGGAGGGGAATGGGTCTGGGTTTCAGAGGGTCCGTGTGGACTTGTTGGGCCGAATGGTCTGTTTCCACACAGTCAGGATTCTATGATTCTTGAAGACTTGGTCTGTATTTTACGCTCACTAATACCTTGGAAAAAATATTTCTGTGCTTCAGTGACCCAATACAATGAAGAGTTTCTCCTACCTTAATCTACCATGTCTCGCAATCTCAAATCAATAGCTCTTGTCTTTGAGATCCTATCTTTTATAATTGAATAAGACCTTTTAGACATCTAATGTATTGCCTATTTGAAGCTTCATTGACCCTCTGAGGCAAATAGTAGCATTCTGCAGCACATAAATATACACGGATCATTCCACTCTTTAATGAGCTTCCAATTTAAGAGGCATTGCATAGCTGCTTCAGGCTACCAACATCTTCATTTTTGTTTTATGTGAGGCAAGAAAGAGACAAGTTTCAATTACTGTCTATTCATTAACTGTTTAAACATGTTGCTTAATTTTTTTTGAATTCTTGATCGCCCAGGTCCCATGAGTAGTAAACAAGATTTAATTATATTTCCCTGAAGCAGTTTCTTTCTGAGTTTGACATCAACAGGTCTCGTCACAGGGCAATGAGCACCCTTTGTACGACTGATCAAGTGATTGATTTGTGGAAAGTTCATTGTGTGTATACCATCTTCTGCTTTGCTGTTAATAAACTCATTGAACGAGTCCAAGGTAGTTAATTCCAACTTTCCCTGCTCATATAAATGTGAATTTATTGAATTAGCTACCTCTTGACATCCATTGAATGGAAAATTGGCCAGCATATATTAAGAGACTCGACATAGCCGCTTGTGGAATATGGATGAAAAGGTTTTTGTGGCCGAGTGGAATAGTCCATAACTCTAGGTGGGAGATCTGGGTTCATAATCCCACCTGTCACAGCAGTACATCATAATATATCTGGACAGGGTGATTAAAAATGTTTTTTTTTATGTTGTGTGGGTAAATTCAGTGTCACCCATTTGAAATCTTTGGCCACTATTGACATTAGCCTTCCTGATTCGAAACTGAGCATGGAATTTGTTCCATAAGTCCAAATTAACATTCAGATCCTGGAGCCTTGAGAAACTAACAATATGGAATGATAATGTCCTTTTAGAGTGTTCGATAAAGGCATAATTCTAATTGGCTGTGTGTCAGCAATGCAGAGCTCTCTGATTGTTTAATCAAAGGTAGCAGGCAGCTCTTTAGAGGCAGTCTTTGCCAAGGTAAAGATGGTGAATTTCTACAGCTCATAATACTCCAAGCACTAATAGATGAATGACTAAAAGATGGACACCAAAGGTTAAATCTATATTCAGTTAGAATGGAACTAGTTCTTAACGCCCATAGGTAAAGTGACTATGCGAACAGATCTGCTTCTGAAACTCATGGGCATTTTGATACGAAATAAGACGCTCTGTTATAAATGTGAGGAAGATATACTGTTTCTAAAATGCAAATGCCACTTCTCATAGCAACTCAAGAAAATTGAAGGGGAAAGTTGTGTGTTACTGATCTGCCTTCCATGGACTATAATTGGGTTAAGTGTTAGCTCACGTTCAATCTGAATCTGAGTTTCACCTGAATTAGGAAACCGTGGTATCCTGAATTATATTCCACGATGTGAACTTGTCATATTTTCCTTCCAGGTATTAGGCTGCAACATTTGATGACTTGAGCCTTTACCCACTGTAGCAGACAAAACATTAGGAATCTTTCCTTAATGGAACTTGTTCTGTATATAATTGGCTTGAAATCTGTCCAGTGGGAAGCTACTAGAAAGACAGCTGAATTTTACCAAAAATTGGCTGAGTGCCATTTTCATGAAAGATTTCCTTCCCTGAGGCTTGGTGAGCTTTCTCACATGAGTGCACCTTTCTCACCTCACCTCAAAGGGTGGCTCAGTGGTTAGCCTGTTGTCGCACAATACTTGGCACCCGGGTTTGATTCCACTCTCAGTCTGTGTGGAGTTTGCACATTCTCCCTGTGCCTGCATGGGTTTCCTCCCACAGTCCAAAGATGCACAGGTTAGGGTGGATTGGCTGTGCTAATTGGCCCATAGTGTTCAGGGATGTGCAGGTTAGGTGGATTATATGGAGTGGGTGGATTTGGGTGGGATGCTCTTTAGAGGGTCAGTGTGGACTGACTGAACTGCTTCCACACATAGGGTTCCATGATTCAGTGAACAAAAAATAATAAACAGGAACTACTTGCATTTTAATTGACAGTCAATGGTCACTGCACCTAACTCTGAGCTTCTGGAACTGAGTATCAGTGAAGGCCTAATTGGCTTGCTGTATACTTTGAAGATGCTGTTCCTTCTCTGAAGACTGCTACCACACTTCCACCTCTTCATCATCCTTCACAGTCCCTTGCTGTCTGCTCCAGTTTTGCAGAGCATACTCTGTCTGGATTGTACTGTGAAGCTGATCCAAACAGTGGAACCTTACCTTCAGGAGGCCGATTGCCTATTCCCTCATGGCTGTGTGGAAGAATGGGTTGCGTTGTCTCTACAACCAGCCTCAGTAGGAGAATTGCTTCACTGAGTCATCAGAAATGGTATGCATGTCACGCCATTGCCATGGGAACATCCGTCGTCACAGGAACATCCGTTGTCACAGGAAAGCCTCTCAATGGCTTGCCTAAAAAGAGGTTGTGTCTCCAAACCCCACTCCTGGGCGTAACAAGGTTTAAGGCCAATTTGCCCATACAGTGGGAAGCAACCGAGTGCCCATAATATGCCCATGGAGAAAGGAGGTGGTTCATTATTGCTCACTTAAAGTGTTTTGTTGGCCAACCTGCCAGCCTTCCCACACTGGGAAAATGGCACATTGGTGGGAAGACATGTTCCCCACAATACATTCAGGAACGTAGCCAGGAGGCAAACTTGGGAATATAAAAGCAAACTGCATCTTAATAGGAATGTACTTTCATGGTGGGATTTTTAATGCAGGCATATAAATGAAAGACTCTCTTCAGAGAAATTAACTGTTTCCCAGAAGAAATCAAACTGTGTGACTCATGAATATATCTGTGATGTTTTGATAGGAAATTGATTACATTTTAAATTGGAAAAACAAAACCGACAAAGGTTCGTTGTTGCCTCACTGTATGCCAATCTATTAGCACTGACATCAATTAGGAATTGAAAAGTGAATGATGGTAGAAATTGCCAATTGAAGTGCTTACAAATGGATCCACTCTGGGCAGGAATAGACAGTGTGTATAATCCCTCTTAATACTGCATGGTCTATGAATTGGAGCATGATCACTTCAGCTTTACATCATTCCACTAGCTTTTCTTCATAAAAAGAGGTAACCGAAGCTTCATGAAAGGCTGAGATCATTTGTGTAACATGGACAGTGTGTGACTGACTCAAAGTAGTTCTTTATTAATCTTTTAAGTGATGTTTGTGTTGCTAGTGAGGCCAATATTGATTTCCAATCAGTAACTGTCCTTGAGATGGTTGTGGTCAGAGATCTTCTTGAACTATTACAGAGCATTGGGATGAGACACATACAATGATGCTGTTTGGGAAAGAGTTCCAGGATTTTGACTCAGTGACGATGAAAGAACTGCAATATACTTCCAAGTAAGGATGGTGAACGACTTGGAGGGGAACTTGGAGAGTTGGTGTTCCCATGATTCTGCTGTTCTTGTCCTTCAAGAAGATAGAGGTTGTGGGTTTGGAAGGTGCTATCACTAGAGCCTTGGTGAGTTTCCTTCGTGGTTACAGTCTGAGCTTACAGACCTAGAAATTCAGTGGTCCTACATGTAGGTGTGCAGCATTCAACATAACTGGTAAAGCATGCACTTGCCACACTCTGGACATGAGTCACCTAACAGTAAGAAAAGATGGCTGCTAAAATGTTTGACTGAAATATGTATCAGGATTTTGGAAATGTAAGTAGTTATCTCAAAGCATGTTTAAAATTAGATTTAACATTAGATTTATTGTCACGTATACACAAATACAGGAATACTAGAATATGGCTGGCACGGTGGCACAGTGGTTAGCACTGCTGCCTCACAGCACCAGAGACCTGGGTTCAATTCCCGCCTCAGGCAACTGTCAGCGTGGAGTTTGCACATTCTCCCCGTGTCTGCGTGGGTTTCCTCCAGGTGTTCCGGTTTCCTCCCACAGTCCAAAAATGTGTAGGTTAGATGAATTGGCCATGCTAAATTGCCCACAGTGTGAGTTGTAGGGGAATGGGTCTGTGTGGGTTGCATTTCGGCGGGTCAGTGTGGACTTGTTGGGCCGAAGGGCCTGTTTCCACTCTGTAAGTAATCTAATCTAAAAATAATGGAAAGCGTACCAAGTCTCCATTATCCAGTGCCATTTGGTTACAAAACCAGAATTTAAATAACAAAGAAAATTTTTTAAGAAGAGCCAAAAGATAGAAAATGTTGAGATCTTAAAGTCTAAAGTCTTCAGATGTTTGGAGTGCCCAGCTACAGAATCAGGCATCCAGACCTAGCCACAGACTGGAGTCTAGGGCAGCCTGTGAGTCGTGCCTCCATCACGGGGGGAAGCCATGACCTTGTTGCCGCTGACGATACTGCCGTTGCCTCCGGTCGCAAGGAGGTGCTTGGCCACAGCTGCCGCCATCGCCCCTCAATGCTGGAAGGAGCCATGCTGTTGCTGCCATGGTGTTGCTGCATCCAATCGCAGAAAAATTAAGAAGTAAAGTTTAAAAAAAGTTACATTAATGCTGGATTTTAGAATTTAGGTACTTAGCAATGGACATATTTAATGTTTGCTTTGTTTGGCTCTTATATAATCAAAAATCCTTTGCTTAAACTGTGAAATTTGGGGCTTAATTATTTTAAATAAATAGCTGGGATTTGAGACCTCTTCCTTGATGCAAATGTTGGTGCTCTCCATTGAGATCCTAACAAAATTAGGGGCTTGTCTGGGATCATAACAACAGGATGTTTATACCAATCCCTCCCCTGCACTCCCAACTTCTGTTTTGCTGTCATTGGTTGCTAGGACTTTTGGCAGGTCGATCAGGGCAGTCCAAGCTGTGAATGGAATGGTACAATCCTTCAAGCACTTTGAGGAAAACGACTCACTAATCCCACAAGTTTGAATTTGAGGTTAGGTTAGACTTATTGTTGTTTGTTATTCCAGAAAACAGGGCAATGGAAGGGATTGCAGTTGGGAAACCCATTGCAATAGTGATGAATCTACTGCTCAAATGTGTCTTCAGCTTTCTGTCACCCAACAAGTTAAATTGCTTTTAACTTAAATACAAAAGCAGGGCTGTAATACTGAAGCAATGTAAGACACTGGTTAGTCCACTGTTGGATTTATGGTTTTTTGTCATGCCTTTGTAGGAAGGATCTAATTGCTCGAAATTTACAAGAATGTTGTCAGGGTTTGGAAATTTCACCTAGTGGGTGAGAATTCTTGATGTGTCCTGAATGAGTTCTTAAAAATTAATAAAGGGTGCTGTGTCCTTTTCCTTGGAACACAGGAGGCTGAGGGCTCACTTCACTGAGGTGTATAAAATAATGAATAGAGTTAACAGGCAAAACCTGACTCCCCAGTGGAGAGTTCAATCATCAGAAGGCCCAGATTTTGCCATTCCATACACGGACCAGCCTCTGCATGAAAAAGTTGCCCTTTAGATTTAAACAGGGCCTAAGGGGCTTCATGCAGAGGGTGGTATGTGTATGGAAAGAGCTACCAGAGGAAGTAGTGGAGGCTGGTACACTTACAACATTTGAAAGGCATCTGGATGGATATATGAATAGGAAGGGTTTAGAAGGAAATGAATGAAGTGCTGGCAAATGGGACCAGATTAGTTTAGGATATCTGGTCAACATGGATGAGCTGGACCGAAGGGCCTGTTTCCATGTTGTACATCTCTATGACTCAATAATTAAGGTGAATGATAGAAGTACTCGAGATTTGGGGGGGGGGGGGGTGACTGGTATTTGCTACCCAGTTTGATGATCACTGTGGAAACCCAATATTTCTGTACCTCAAACACTGGAACTTGCAAGACGATGAACCAAGTGATGGAATGTGGGATTAGAACAGGTGCCTAGTTTATTCAGCTAATGGGCTGAAAGGCCTTTTTTCTGTGCTGTAACCTTTCCCCCACCATCCTGATTGCTGAACTCTTGGCTCGGTTTAATTTTCCTCCAAATGCTTTTCATCTCACGAGGGAGATCCGTTTCCCGCTCAGTGAAATGCATCCAATACATCAATACACTTAGAGCAGCCACAATGAGCCAGTGATCAATGGGTGCTGATGTAGAGCCTAATGACAAACGAAATTAGCCAAATGAACTGCTCAACTTTGCATTGACTTTCGTGAGAGCTGTTCCAGCTGCAGTGTCCAGGCCAATGGGGAACCTTCTGTCGCACTCCTGACTTGAGCTTTCTGAGCTGTCAAAATGTGAAACATTCTACATTTTAACGTGAACAGGATGAACTGGACGTAAAGTGTGGGCAGTGTACTTCATAGTGATGGGAAGGGAACTGCAGACTAGGGACTGTATGGGCAGTCACATGCAGACTATTAAATATGTAATCATTCTAATAGAATTACACTCAGTAGAATTTTATTAATTTTTAAGAATTCATCAAGGCTAAAACACACTTTAGACAGATATGGATTATCCAGCCAGCTCTTCAGCATAGCTGGAAGGGATTGTGAAAATGTGAAGTCAATTATTGTTTGGCTGTATGGCTGGAGAATAAATCCCTTTCCCAATAAAGCTGCAATCATGCATTTATTAATAACCTTTATTAGCTGGATGTCTCAGTACTTCCTGGCCCTTGGGTCTGCATTTAGGTGAAGGATAATGACAAGCCTAAGAATCAATGTGACTGGGGCCAAAGATGTAGATTCAGTTGTCTCAGTGTTGGGCTGCATTGAAGAAGCAGGTGGCACGGTGGCTCAGTGGTTAGCACTGCTGCCTCACAGCGCCTGGGATCTGGGTTCAATTCCAGCTTTGGGAATTGTCTGTGGGGAATTTGCACGTTTCCCCTGTGTATGCATGGGTTTCTACCAGGTGCTGTGGTTTCGTCCCACTGCCCAAAGATGTGCAGTCAGTTGGATTGGCCGTGCTAAATCACCCACTGTGTTCAGGGATGTGTGGGTCAGGTGCATTAGCCGTGGGAAATGCAGGGTTAGAGGGATGGGCCTGGATGGGAAAGTTGGTGTGTACTAGTTGGGCTGAATGGCCTGTTTATACACTATAGGGATTCTATAGTAAGTGGCCTGTCACCATGAAGGCAGGGAGAGAAGGTGGAGCAGTAAATGTATCCGTGGGCATTTGAGAGATGACAGAAGAACATATCCTCCTTAAATCTGAAATGTCACAGTCCTGGGAAGAGAAGAAATTTTGTTCCTGGAGCTCAATAAGAATGGGTGAAAGAGCAAGCCCATGGAGAAAAAAGGCAGGGTGAATGGTATTGGACACTGCAGAGCTGATGGAGAGAGGCAAGGCTCCACAATCGCATTCCTGATGTCTCCAGGATTGCTTTGCTACAGCAAGAAAAGCATGAAACAAACAGAAGGAATTCAAGAAGTAATGTCATGACAAATGATCGTGGTGGTTGGGAGCCAATGGCAGATTGCAAGAGCAGAGCTAAAGGCATACTCATGTCGAAGCAGCACTTCTCAAAATCTCAGGATGTTACAGACATTGAGCTATCTTGTGAAGTACAGACAATGTTGTAATCCAAGAACCATGACAGTCAATCTATGCACAGCAAGATTCCACACACTGCAATTAATGACTGGGTGAAAGCCACAAATAAATGAAAGGAATATAAATGAGGAAAAGCAGGATATGCAGACATGGTGCCGCACATCAATTACAATCAGAGAAATTGGAGAACTGAAGTACTATACTGTTAATTCTTTATAAATTAATAGAATTATTGCTTAAAGGTTTAGAAAACATTTTCAGTCCGAGCTAAGCTCTGGTTTTAAAAGATTTTAAACTTAATACACAAAAATTGAACAAACAAATATACAACAGATATTCCATTATCTTTATTCTCACAAAGGAAAGCTGGCCTCCAACTTCTTAAGTTCTGCCACAGGAGCAAATTAAATCAGGCCAAATATCTATGAAGGTTTCAGTTTGTTCCCTTCAGTCCTGCTCAAAATACTCCAACTGGTGCATTCCTTTTCATTATTTTCAAGTTATTACCAAGACATGATACAATGCCAAACCTCCCAGCTTCAATCAAAAGGTTGCAGGCGTTAGTGTCTGTAACTGAGTCAATTATAAACTTTCTATCGATCTGAATCATGTTAAACTCATTTTCAAACTTGTTTCCAAGGAGATGATAAATTGCATTGTGTTGGGGTGGTTCAGGTCTCATGTAATCTCTAATCTGTAGTGTCCAATTTAAAGGGAAAACTACTTGCTTCAAATCTACTTGATCTTTATAAAGAAAATAACAGGATAAATTTTAATGGCGATGGTGAGGATCAAAGAATTATAATTAATTGGATAGGTCTCTCAAAGGACACATATGAGCATGATAGACTGACTGATCTCCTTCTGTGCAGTAAGATTATAATATTCTTTACATGAGATGCAGCGGATGTAATATATTTGGATTTACAGAAAACATATGGTATGATAAAATATTAAATACTTAAGCAAATTGATAACAGATGGCAACAAAGGAAATGTGGACACTGTTGTTATATACACCATTACAGGGGCATATCTTAAATTGTTGTCAATCATACTCACTTCAACAGAATGATGTATTAGTCATAGAGTCATAAAGTCATAGAGATGTACAGCATGGAAACAGAACCTTCAGTCCAACCCATCCATGCCGACCAGATATCCCAATCCAATCTAGTCCTACCTGCCAGCACTCAGCCCATATCCCTCCAAACCCTTCCTGTTCATATACCCATCCAAATGCCTCTTAAATGTTGCAATTGTACCAGCTTCCACCACTTCCTCTAGCAGCTCATTCTAAACACGCACTACCCTCTGTGTGAAAAAGTTGCCCCTTAGGTCTCTTTTATATCTTTCCCCTCTCACCTTGCAAACTTACTAACTGTACCTCTTGTGCTCACATCCAAATCATTTATGTAAATGACAAAAAGTAGAGGATCCAGCACCGATCCTTGTGGAACTCCACTGGTTACAGGCCTCCAGTCTGAAAAACAACCCTCCACCACCACCCTCTGTCTTCTACCTTTGAGCCATTTCTGTATCCAAATGGCTAGTTCTCCCTGTATTCCGTGAGATCTAACCTTGCTAATCGGTCTCCCATGAGGAACCTTGTCGAACACCTTACTGAAATCCATATGGATCACGTTCACCACTCTGCCCTCATCAATCCTCTTTGTTACTTCTTCAAAAAACTCAAGCAAGTTTGTGAGACATGATTTCCCACGCACAAAGCTATGTTGACTATCCCTAATCAGTCCTTGCCTTTCCAAATACATGTACATCCTGTCCCTCAGGGTTCCCTCCAACAACTTGCCCACTACTGAGGTCAGGCTCACCGGTCTATAGTTCCCTGGCTTGTGTTTACCACCCTTCTTAAACAGTGGCACCATGTTAGCCAACCTCCAGTCTTCCAGCACCTCACCTGTGGCTATCGATGATACAAATATCTCAGCAAGAGGCCCAGCAATCACTTCTCTAGCTTCCCACAGAGTTCTCGGGTACACCTGATCAGGTCCTGGGGATTTATCCACTTTTATGTGTTTCAAAACATCCAGCACTTCCTCCTCTGTAATATGAACATTTTTCAAGGTGTCACAATCTATTTCCTTACAGTCTATATCTTCCATGTCCTTCTCCATAGTAAACACTGATTCAAATTACTTGTTTGGTATCTGTCCCATCTCCTGCAGCTTCACACAAAGGCCACCT
This sequence comes from Chiloscyllium plagiosum, assembly GCF_037043375.1. Lineage (NCBI taxonomy): Eukaryota > Metazoa > Chordata > Chondrichthyes > Orectolobiformes > Hemiscylliidae > Chiloscyllium > Chiloscyllium plagiosum. Next base: position 48,970,019 of record NW_028270168.1, read on the forward strand.
TGCTGATCTTTGAGGGGCCCTATTCTCTCCCTGGCTACCTTTTTGTCCTTAATGTATTTGTAAAACCTCTTTGGATTCTCCTTAACCCTATTTGCCAAAGTTATCGCATGTCCCCTTTTTGCCCTCCTGATTTCCCTCGTAAGTATACTCCTACTGCCTTTATACTCTTCTGAGGATTCACTCGATCTATCCTGTCTATACCTGACATATGTTTCTTTCCTTTTCTTAACTAAACCCTCAATTTCTCATGTCATCGAGCATTCCCTACACCTACCAGCCTTTCCTTTCATCCTAACAGGAATATACTGTCTCTGTATTAGTCTCCTGAGTTGTTGGGCAGTCAGTTGTGGGAGTGACTTGCCTTTCCAGCAAATGTTATCTCTAAATATGTGTACCTGCAAATTAAATCCCACAGAATTGCTTCACTGAACATAGTGTGTGATTGGTAGGAATCAGTAGAATTATCCCAACATCTGAATGATGTGGGGAAAGGTGAGTATGTTGGAACACTACGCATCATGAAAAAAACGCTACCAGCTTAGATGAGGGTCTTGTTTGTAGGTGGTGAGGGTCTTATGTACATGCGTTAACTCTTCATAGTTTTCTCAGTAATGAGCACTGTTGCCTCACAGCACCAGGGACCCACGTTCAATTCCCACTTCAGGGACTGTCTGTATGGAGTCTGCATGCTCTCCCCGTGTCTGTGTGGGTTTCCTCCAGGTGCCCCAGTTTCCACCCACAGTACAAAGATGTGCAGGTGAGGTGGATTGGACATGCTAAATTGTCCATAGTCTCCAGGGATGTACAGGCTAGGTGGAGTAGTCATGGGAAATGCAGGGTTACATGGATAGGGTAGGGATGGTGTGTTTGGGTGGGATCCTCTTTCAGAGGGTCGGTGTGGACTCAGTGGCCAAATGGCCTGTTTCCACAATGTAAGGATTCTATGATGATGACAATCTTGATTCATTTCTTGCAGGCTGCCATTCTCTCAGGTACCCATGAGAACTGAGATACCACAAATTTCCAACTTGAAAGTCAGAGTGGTGAACTCGCAGCTGCAGCCTGCGTTCCTCTACATTCCTGGGCAGTGACCAGCTATACCTCTATCCATGGAGTAGGCACCATAACAGCATCAGCCCCTTCACATCATCATGGTATAGATCAAACTTATGTAAAGGGGTAGTACAGAGAGATCTGGGTGTTCTTGTACACCAGTCAATGAAGGCAAGTATGCAGGTACAGCAGGTAGTGAAGAAGGCTAATAGCATGCTGGCCTTCATAACAAGAGGAATTGAGTATAGAAGCAAAGAGGTACTTCTGCAGCTGTACAGGGCCCTGGTGAGACCACACCTGGAGTACTGTGTGCAGTTCTGGTCTCCAAGTTTGAGAAAAGACATTCTGGCTATTGAGGGAGTGCAGCGAGGTCAATTCCTGGAATGGCAGGATTACCTTACACTGAAAGACTGAAGCGACTGGGCTTGTATACCCTTGAGTTTCGAAGACTGAGAGGGGATCTGATTGAGACTTATAAGATTATGAAAGGATTGGACACTCTGGCAGTAGGAAACATATTTCCACTGATGGGTGAGTGCCGAACCAGAGGACACAGCTTAAAAATACGGGGTAGACCATTTAGGACAGAGCTCAGGAGAAACTTCTTCACCCAGAGAGTGGTAGCTGTGTGGAATGCTCTGCCCCAGAGGGCAGTGGAGGCCCACTCTCTGGATTCATTTAAGAAGGAGTTGGATAGAGCTCTCAAAGTTAGTGGAATCAAGGGTTATGGAGATAAGGCAGGAACAGGATACTGATTAGGAATGATCAGCCATGATTATATTGAATGGCGGTGCAGGCTCGAAGGGCTGAATGGCCTACTCCCGCACCTATTGTCTATTGTCTATTGTCTATTGTCTAAACTAATCTAACATGCACTTCAGCCCACAGCTCACTGCTGCCTTGTGTTACGATGTTCTTACCAAGCCATTTCTACACAAGCACAGGGAAACAAGGGGCTCCTGCAGAGAGGTTAGGGACCCTCATCTCACTGTCGCCTTGCAGTGTCAGTGTTAGGGTCAGGGTCAGGGTGAGGGTCAGGGTTAGAGTTAGGTTCAGGGTCAGGTAAAGGTCAGGATTAGGGTCAGGGTCAGGGTCAGGGTTAGGGTTAGTGTTAGGATTAGGGTTAGGGTTAGGGATTGTGTTAGGGTTAGGGTGAGGCTGAGGATGAGAGTTAGAGTTACGGTTAGGGCTATAGCTAGGGCGAGGGTTAGGTTTAGTGTTAGGGTTGCTGATATTGAGGACCAATGGCTAAAGCAATAGGAGTTAGGGTTAGGATAAGGTTTAGGTTAGGATTAGGGTTATGGTTGCTGATGTTGAAGACTATTGGCCAAAGTGATGCAGTGTATGCTAGGGTGGGGGTTAGGGCTAAAGTTAGGTTCCGGTTTCTGATTGTTGATATTGAGGAGATAGGGTTAGGGTTACAATTAGAGTTACTGATGTTGTGGACCAATGGCTAAAGTGAAAGAGTCAGGGTTTGGATCAGGGATAGGGAAAGACTCAGAGTTAGGTTTAGGGTGAAGGTTAGGGTTATGGTTGGTTATGTTGAGGACCAATAGCTAAAGCAATAGGAGTCAGGGTTAAGGTAAGGTTTAGGTTAGGTTAGAGTTACTGTTGCTGACGTTGAAGAGTCAATGACTTAGGCAATAGGGGTTAGGGCTAGGATTTGCGTTGGGGTAAGGTTTAAGTTAGGATTAGGATTAGGGTTAGGAATAGGTTGAGGATAGGATTAGGGTTATGATCAGGGTTGGGTTTAGGGTTGGGTTAGGGTTAAGGTTACGGTTGCTGACCTTGATGCTAAAGTGATGGAGTGTGCGCATGTGCAGCAGATACCATCTGAGGCGGACCTTGCTCTCCCTCCCACCATGGAGATAGACAGAGTCAATAATGTTAGAACCAGCATGATACTGACAACATTAGTGGATTCCTCCAACCTTGAATCCAGTTTAATGAATGACTCTGACAAACCTACCTGCTTCTCCAGTGTCTATTTATGCATTTGATGCTGTTATTAATGGCTGGCAGAATGGTGGCTCTCCTGCTTGTGGCTGACCCGGTGCCTGGAGGTCCAGTGGTCTGACTTGCAGTGACCTGGGACATTTTGCTTCAGCTAGCTGCAAAGAAATGGTAGTGAGGGCCTCACCAGCATGTTTTCCTGATTGTGATCGAGGTAACACACCCACTGAGGAGAAACGATTTGAGCAGGTGAAAGAAGCAGCCTTCCTGCTCTATCCTCTAAGGGATCTGTGGTTCCTTCCTCTGAGGTGATACGGGGGCTGATGTCCAGTGGGGCTTGTCTCCTGCAGATGGAGGCTGGGTCGATGCGACTGGTATCTGGTGAAGACAAGGAAGGCAATGAAGTGTGTGATACAGACAGTGGCTTCAACATGCTAACAATGCAGTCATGGTGGGCAGTAATAAGAGAGCAGTACCTTTTCTTGGTTGCCATCATCCTGGTCCTTGCAGTCCCATTGTTGGCCATTTTCTTCTGCGATGAGATAAAGGGTGAGGTTGACTGAGCTGAAAGTGGTTGGTAGTGCTGTTGGAGATGGTGTAGGTACAGAGCTGGTGGTGAGGAGGAAGAAGAGTGAGCAGTTTTGGGACGATGGGATGGATGGGAGCCAATGAGGAGAAGTGCATAGGAAGAGAAGTGGTTGAAGAGAAGCAAAGAAAGTTTGGGGAGGATAGAGACATTTCTAGATGGCGACAGCTAGTAGTGTTGGCAAAGGGACACATTGACCTATGACCTGCAGCTATGTGGTATCTCAGCACAGGATGGCATTGAGTTCAATATCCCTTCCAGAATCTAGCTCTGATTCATGGTGGAGTCAGGGGTTAGCTGCAGCACTGTCAAAGAGACTTTTCATCTTCTGGATCAAACATTAATAAAACATCTAAGTATGTTGTAGGTTAGGTGGATTAGCCATAGGGTAGGCATGTAGGCCTGGATGGGACAGTCTTTGAAGGTTCAGTGCGGACTCAGTGGGCTGCATGACCTGCTTCCACACTGTAGGGATTCTATGATTAATCTGAGACACAGTCTTCTCAAGGAATATGGGTATCCAACGAATCTATCCCAAAGAAAGAGTGGGAGAGCTCTCCCCATTTTCCTATGCAAACTTTCTCCATTCACTGACCTCATGAAAAAGATAAAATTATCTGATTTGTCTTTGTAGTGCACAAATTTGGTGCCATTTTCTGGTGTTATAACGATGACTACACTTCCCTACATTATAGCAGTGACCACACTTCAGGGGTCAGTTATGGGCTGTGAGGTGATTGGGGATGTCCTAGATTGGGAAGGATCCTTTGGGAAGAGGAATTGTGTTTGCTTTAAGCATATATCAGAAAGGAATGGGAAACTACTTCTCTGTTCCTTTCCCCATTTCATTGATTGAAAGACTTTGGGATATCCTAAGGTCATAAAAAGCATAATGAAAACTGCAATTTATTCATTCCTCTTTGTAATTTTGAAACCCTGCAGTGTAGAAGCAGGCCATTCAGCCCATCAAGTCCACACCCTCCCTCTGAAGAGCATCCCACACAGACCTAACCCAGTAATCCCACATTTCTAATGGATAATCCACCTAGCCTATACATTCCTGGACAACTTAGCACGTCCAACACACCTAACCTGCACATCTTTGGACTGCAGAAGGAAACCCAGGCAGACAGGTGGAGAACGTACAAACTCCACACAGTCGTCCGAGGGTGGAATCAAACCTCGGTCCCTGGTGCTGTGAGCGACCGTGTTGCAATAAATATAAATGTTTGTAAATCATCATAGATGCTAAATGGTTGCATGTTTTTCAGTTTGCTTCTTAAAAATGGAGACAAGACCAAGAAAGGTGCTTCAGAAATGCATATCTTTCCGTTTATTATGTCCATAATTTTAGTCAACTGGGAAACTGAGGGAGCAATGGTGATATTTTTCTGATTGCGTGAATATTGATGGTGTGGTAAATTTTGAGAAGGATTGTGAGGAGGTGAAGGATAGGCTGGTATACTGAGGAAACAGGTGAATTGTGCAGATAAGGAGGAAGGAATACATTTTGGTGGCAAGAAGAGGGAAAGGAAAAATATAGGTGCTGAGATTTTAAACAAAGCAGATCTGAAGGTCATTATAGCAGCACCAATAGATAAAGATGCATGAAAGCAAGTTGCTTTCTGCACTGAATTACATTGTCACTACTGTAATAATCAGGTGAAAAATGTTCAATATTCTTCCTCCTTGCATATAATCACAATGAAGCTAGTTAATGTGTGAGCTCCATGATTCATTGTTAAGGGACTGAAATTAGTGCTGGAGGGACTCTGTTCAGTTTCCCAGTGAAAAGCACAAAAACATAAAATCAGAACAGTGTCAGTCTTCAATGAAATATTAGTCTCCAGTTGGATTGATGTGTCTAGCCTGAGGAATACTGTTATATGAATGACACAGAGAGTCATAGAGTCATATGGCATAGGAACAGACTTGTTGGTCCAAACAGTCCATGCTTACCATAATCCCAAACTAAACAAGTCCCGGCTGCCTACACTCGGCCCATACCCCTCCAACCATTTCTTATACATGTACTTATCCAAATGTCTTTTAAATCTTGTAACTGCACCCACATCCATCACTTCCTCAGGAAGTTCATTCTACACCCCAGCCTCCTCCACCAGCTGTAAAGTAACACAAATTTCCGAATTGCAGATCTACTTCAAGAGTGCAAACCACAATGAGGAAATGTGTCCAAGTCATGATCTTTAGAGATCAACTCCCTCAGAGACTGAGAATGGGTCAATAGCGCCTTTGTAAATTGGGCATGTGTGTCTCATATTCTGCCGAGTTGACTACAGCTCAGTAGCACTAATGCAGGGGAGATGGTGGCACAATGGTAATGCCACTGGACTAGTAGGCTGACTGGAGGAGAGCACCAGTTGAGGTATAATTGGCAGCCATTGCAATCGTTCCTGCACAGAAGAACTGATCGGTCTGGCTACAGAATATGATATGCAGCCTGCATATTCAGTGCCTAGTTCCTGCACCCTCCATGAATGAGACTATTGTCTCAGTGTCTGACGTGCTCTGAGGCAGCAATGCCACCCTATCTAACTGTGTATATGGACCCATCGAGGTGGTGATCTCTGCGCTGTTGGAGGTGTGACAGCTCTTGTTTCCAGGCCTGCTCTGTAGCACTTGGCCCAAGGAATAGGGAGGAATTGGTCTTGGTATTTTGATGCCAGCAGCTATGGGAGGCAGAAGAACAAAGTATGGAAACGAACCTTGGAGGGTAGGTGCCATTGCAATGGAATATGGGATTAAAAGATGCATTCACTGATGAATCTGGAATTCTTTGAGCATGTAACTAATAGAGTTGATGATGGGGATCCAGTGAATGTAGTTTATTCTGACTTTTAGATGGTTTTCAACAAAGTCCTACAGGAAAGATTAGTGTGGAAAATTAAAATAGATGGGATTTGGGGTTGTGTATTGAGATGGCTAGAAATATGCTTGATAAACAGGAAACAAAGAGCAGGAATAAATGGGTCTTCATCGAAATCGCAGGCAGTGACTAGTGGGGTACCATAAGGTACTAGGATTCCTGCTATTCACAATCAATGCTTATTGTTTAGATGAGGGAACTAAATGTAATATGTCCCAAGTTTGCAGATGACAATGTCAGGGTGGGAGGGTGAGCTGTGAGGAGGGTGCAGAGATGTTGCGGTATGATTAGGACACGCTGGGTTAATGGGCAAATGCATGGCGGATGCAGCATAATGTGGATATGTGTGAGTTATCCATTTTGGTCACAAAAGCAGGAAGGAGCATTATTATCTAAGATGACTAAAGAAAATATGCAACAAGATCTGGGTTTCCTTGGACAACAGTCAGATAGTTATAGAGTCCTACAGCACGGAGACAGGCCCTTTGGCCCTAACTGATCCATGCCAACCAAAATATCCATCCACACTAACCCCATTCCCCTGCAATTTGCCCATATCGTTCGAATCCTTTCCTATCCAAGTATTTGTCCAAATGTTTTTTAGATGTTGTTAACGTACCTGCCTCAACTACTTCCACTGGCAGCTCATTCCATATGCGTACCACCCTCTGTGTAAAAACATTGCTCCTCAACATCCTTTTTATTCCTTCCTCTCTAACCTTAAACTGATACCCTATAGCCTTTGATTACCTAACCCTGGGAAAAAGACTAAGTGCATTGAGCCTATCCATGCCTCTCATGACTTTCTACATGTATATAAGATCCCCTTTCAGTCTCCTATGCTCTAAAGAAAAAAGTCCAAGCATGTCCAACCTCTCCCTATAACTCAGCCCCTTGAGTCCTGGCAACATTCTTGTAAATTTCTTCTGCACTCTTTCCTGGTTAATAACATCCTTCCTTCAGCAAGGTGACCAAAACTGAACACAATACTCCAAGTGCGGCCTCACCAAGGTCCTGTACAACAGCAACATAACTTCCCAACTTCTATACTCAGTGCCCTGACTGATGAAGGCCAGTGTGCTAAAAGCCGCCTTCACTGCCCTGTCTACCTGGGATTCCACTTTCAGAGAACCGTGCACCTGAACTCCAAGGTCCCTCTGTCCCACTACACTCCTTAAGGCCCTATCATTCAACATGAAACTCCTACCTTGATTTGACTTTCCAAAATGCAAGACCTCATACTTATCTATATTAAACTCCATTTGCCATTTCTCGGCCCACTTCCCCAGCTGATTAAGGTCTTGCTGCACTTTATGATAAATTTCATCACTGTCCATAATACACACTTTATGATAAGTTTCCTCACTGTCCATAATACATGCTATTTTAGTGTCATTAGCTAACTTATTAATCATGCCTTGTACATTCTCATCCAAATCATTGATATAGATAACAAAGAGAATGCGCCCAGCACTGACCCCTGAAGCACTCCACTAGTCACAGGCTTCCAGTCTGACAAGCATCCTTCCACTATTACCCTCTGCTTCCTACCATCAAGCTAATTGTGTATCCGATTTGCCAGCTCCCCCTGATCTAACCTTCTAGAGCAGTTGCTGTAAGCTTGCAGGTGCAGCTGGAGTTAAAGAAGGCAAATGGTGTGTTGGTCTTCATAATGAGTGCGCAGTTTTGACTTCCTTATCTGAGGAAGGATGTCCTTGCTGTGGAGGAAGAGGAAGAGCAAAGTTTTAACAGATTGATTCCTGGGAAGGTGAGGCTGATGTGTCCAGAGAGGTTGAGTCAGTTAGGATTGTATTCACTGGAGTTTGGAAGAACAAGGGAGGAGTTTTATGGAAACCTATAAATTTCTAATAGAACTAGACAGGTTAGATGTAGGAAGGATGTTCCCAAGGGCAGGAAAGTTCTGAGCCATGGCCTAAAGACACAGGGTAAAGCCATTTCGGACCGAGATGAGGAGAAATATTCTTCACTCAGAGAATGGAGAGCCTGTGGAATTCATTCGCACAGAAAGCAGTTGAGGCCAAAGTAAAGAGCAATTTCAAGAAGGAGCTTAGGCTACAGGGCTCAAAGCATTTGGGGGGGAAAGCAGGCACAGACTATTGAGTTGCACGATCAGTCATGGTCATAATGAATGGCAGACCAGGCTTGAAGGGCTAAATGGCCTTCTATTTTCTATGTTTCTACATTTCTATGACCTGATTACTCACATGAGGTCATTAAACATCTTCTTACTCTGGCATTTGGAACCACTGCATTGACCAGGATAGCTCTCTTCTCTTCCTGCCTCTGCTTGGTACCTGGAGAACCTCCTACAGCTCGGTAGGCAGTGGATGCCCTAAAGTGCATTACAAACAGTGAAGTGATTTGTTGTCTCTGTTATAATACAGAGAAACAGAACAAGCTTCCATAGGCTACAATGAGGCAGTGAACATATCATTGGTTTGTCAGTGGTTTGGGTTGATAGAGAAACAGAAAACTCTTGATGCAGTTTCCTTTCCTGTACTCATTGTGAGTGAGATTTTGCAAAGTCTCATTAAGTTTTCTTTACAATTCTCTTTCTTTTAAAAACTGTTGTCACCAGCTTTTTAATTCCCTTCTCAGAGCTCTGTGCCAAGTGTTCCTTCCCACACTGAAACTTTGTCTTTCAAATGACATCTGCTTATTTTTGTCCCTCTCAACTACATTTCCATCATTGTACTTGGCTCTGACATGACTCTCTCTCTGGGACAGCCTGCATTTTCTCCCTTAATTAGCCAAACATTTTAGTTCAATTCTCTGGGATCTTGCCCTTTTAACTGATCAACTCGGTCTCAATTTCTCCAAATGATATATTCATCACTCTGTATTGTTTGGCTAGTTATGTGCTGACTACAATGAATCGCGTTGCGTCATCCATTAGTCAAGAACAGAATCATACTTGCAAAGGTACTCTAGTAAATGTAATGTCAGCTGTGAGTCAGAAACTCGAGCTTCAGAATCTACTCCAGAGATTTGAACACATAATTTAGGCAGGTTCCTGTGCTGCACTGGGTGAATGTACAGTTATTTACTCATCCCCTATCATACACTCTTCTCTGGGTTATTCTCTCTCATGCTTACCAGTTTAGTTATGAAGCAGTGAAATGTCAGCACCTAGATACATTTCTTGATTTGACTATTGTTTGAGGAACTGTTAAAATCCTAACAAACCCAATGTGCAGCTCAGAACCTTTGGAATGTGCACACTCTCCGGCGCTGCATTTTAAAAATTGCTTTCAATAGGGTATGACTGTTGCATGCAAGGCTAGTATTGTTGCCCAACCTTAAATGCCCTTGAACTGAGTGGCTTTGTAGGCTATTTCTATTGTGGGGGCAGTTAAAAGTCAGCCACATTGCTTGGTGTCTGAGTCACATGCAGGCTAGACTGGGGAAAGATTGAGGACACCCTTCATTGTGTTGTGCAACACCATCACTGTGCTAAAGAAGATAGGCTTCAAACAGGTCTAGCAACTCAAGAACTGAAGCTGTGGCCATCAACAGCAGCAGAATTGTACTCCAGCACAATTGACAACCTTACGATATCCCCACTCAACCATTACCAAAAATCCCCAGGATCAACCCTGGTTCAATGGAGAGAGCAGGAAGGCATCCCAGGAGCATTAGATTTGAATTAGATTTCCTACAGTGTGGAAACAGGCCCTTCGGACCAACAAGTCCACACCGACCCGCCGAAGCGTAACCCACCCAGACCCATTCTCCTACATTTACCCCTTACCTAACACTACGGGCAATTTAGCGTGGCCAATTCACTTAACCTGCACATTTTTGGATTGTGGGAGGAAACCGGAGCACACGGAGGAAACCCACGCAGTCACGGGGAGAATGTGCAAACTCCACACAGTCAGTCGCCTGAGGCGGGAATTGAACCTGGGTCTCTGGCGCTGTGAGGCTGCAGTGCTAACCACTGTGCCACCGTGCCGCCCGAGCAGTACCAGATGCCTAATTAAAAATGAGTTCTCAACCTGATGAAGCTACTAAACAGAGCAACAAGTGCACCAAACAGCATATATAGCAAGTGATCGACAGAGCTAAGGATCGCAGAACCTATAGATCAGGTCTAAGCGCTGCAGTTCTGAAACATTCAGTTGCGAATGGTGGTGGACAATTTGACAACTCACTGGAAGAGGAGATTGCATAAATATCCCCATCCTTAAATTGGGAGAGCCCAGCACGTCAGTGCAAAAGATAAGGCTGAAGCATTCACAAGCATATTTAGCCAGCAGTGCTGAGTGATGATCCATCTTGGCCTCCTCCAGTGGTCCCCAGCATTACAGATACCTGTTTCCAGCCAATTCGATTCACTCCACGTGATATCAAGAAACAGTTGAAAACAGTGGATACTGAAAAAGTTGTGGGCCCTGACAAAATTCTGGCAACAGCACTGAAGACTTGTGCTCCAGAACTTGCTGCTCCCCGAGCCAAGCTGTTCCAGGACAGGTTTCAAAACTGGCATCTACCCAACAATATGGAAACTGCCCAGGCATGTCCTGCCCACAAAAAGCAGGACAAATCCAACCCGGCCAATTACCGCCCAATCAGTCTATTCTCGGTCATCAGTAAAGTGATGGAAGGTGTCATCAACAATGCTATCAAGCAGCACCTGCTCAGTAATAACCTGCTCAGTGATGCCTAGTTTGGGTTCCACCAGGGCCACTCAGCTTCTGATCTCGTTAAAGCCTTGGATCAAACTTAGATAAAAGAGCTAGTTCCGGAGGGGAAGTGACTTTGACATCCAGGTTCCATTTGACCGAGTGTGGCATCAAGGTGCCCTAGCGAAACTGGAATCATTGGGTATCATAGGGCAATCTCTCCACTGGTTAGAATCATACCGGACACATAGGGAGATGGTTGTGGCAGTTGGAGATCAGTCATCTCAGCTCCAGGACATCTCTGCAGGAGTCCTAGGCCCAAACATCTTCAGCAGCTTCATCAATGCCCTTCCCTCCATCATAAGGTCTGAAGTGGGGAGGTTTGCCGATGATTGCACAGTGTTCAGCACCATTCGTGACTCCTCAGATACTGAAGCAGTCCATGTCCAATTGGAACAAGATCTGGACAATATCCAGACTGAGGTTGAGAGGTGGCAAGGAGCATTTACACCACACAAATGCAAAGCAATGACCATTCTCCAACAAGAGAGATTCTAACCATTTCCCCTTGGTATTTAATCGCTTGCCAATGCTGAACCCCCTGCTATGGTTAACCAGGGGATATTTTTGATTATAAAACTAAACTAGACTAGACGTATCAATGCCGTAGCTACAAAAGCAGGTGAGAGGTTAGAAATCCTGCAGTGAGTAACTCACCTCCTGATCAATACAGCCTCTAATTTGTTTTATTCTGGGGCATGGGCTGCCTCTCTGTCTGCAGCTTCAACTTCTGAAAACCCCACAGGTCAGATTACTGACACTGATCGAGACAAACAGAACCTCAGAAGACCCTTGGAGTGGGCGTGTGGCCAAGCAGCTTGAAGGAACATTGCTCCAGCTCCCAAAAGCCTGCCCACCATCTACAAGGCACACAGCAGGAGTGTGAGGGAATACTCCCCACTTGCCTGGATGAGTACCACTCAGAAGCTTGACATCATCCAGGACAAAGTGGGGCTGGATGAACAAAGTGGGCTGTGGGAGGTGTTGGCAGTTGCCTTGAAAGCAAGTGCCTACATAGAGGAAGCTGGGATCACAGGCCAGGCGCATATGGAACAGGTACACGGCTTTCATTTCAATGAATCTCGCTGGGTTGTTTGATAACCACAATTGGTACAACTTGAGATGCCCTCCATATGGGATGCCTCAGTGATGAATATGGGAAGCCAATGCTGTGAGGGCACATCTGTCTGAAGTGACTGTGCTGCCCAGCTCTCGCTAACAGCTCTTGCCTGTAGCCAGATGTCAGTAAGGTCTAGCTGGTCATTGGAAAGAGCCGTGGGGAAGTGGATGAAGAATGCAATGACTACTGACGTTGACATGGCACAGCGGTGAACAACGACAGAGATCTCTGTGAGCACCTGCCATAAGAGTCAGAGTACCCCATGACAGCTTTCTCAAGGCAGCTGATTCTCTGGTCATAGATCCAATTCCATACTCTACTTTCATTTTTTACCTTCCAGACGCCCCCGGCACTAACCTTCCTGAAGATGCTTTTGTTCCACATCCTGATTGTATCCCAAATCCAGAAGATCCTCATTACCAGCTCCCTTGTGCCCAGTTGTACTTGCAATTTGTCCCTCTTTTGATCTGGAGAAAAAATCAGAGTTGGCACCACCATTATGGGCAGTCTGATCACTTACACAACTGCCACAGTGCTGTGTAACTGGTCACACTGACCCCTCTGCCCAGTGCTGTGTAACTGGTCACACTGACCCCTCTGCCCAGTGCTGTGTAACTGGTCATGGATCCCTCTGCCCAGTGCTGTGTAACTGGTCACACTGACCCCTCTGCCCAGTGCTGTGTAACTGGTCACACTGACCCCTCTGCCCAGTGCTGTGTAACTGGTCACACTGACCCCTCTGCCCAGTGCTGTGTAACTGGTCATGGATCCCTCTGCCCAGTGCTGTGTAACTGGTCACACTGACCCCTCTGCCCAGTGCTGTGTAACTGGTCACACTGACCCCTCTGCCCAGTGCTGTGTAACTGGTCATGGATCCCTCTGCCAAGTGCTGTGTAACTGGTCACACTGACCACTCTGCCCAGTGCTGTGTAACTGGTCACATTGACCCTCTCTGCCCAGTGTTGTGTAACTGGTCACACTGACCCCTCTGCCCAGTGCTGTGCAACTGGTCACAGTGACCCATCTGCCTAGTGTTGTGTAACTGGTCGTGGATCCCTCTGCCCAGTGCTGTGTAACTGGTCGCACTGACCCCTCTGCCCAGTGCTGTGTAACTGCTCACACTGATCCCTCTGCCCAGTGCTGTGTAACTGGTCGCACTGACCCCTCTGCCCAGTGCTGTGTAACTGGTCACAGTGACCCCTCTGCCCAGTGCTATGTAACTGGTCATGGATCCCAATGCCCAGTGCTGTGTAACTGTCACAGTGACCCCTCTGCCCAGTGCTGTGTAACTGGTCGCACTGACCCCTCTGCCCAGTGCTGTGTAACTGGTCACAGTGACCTCTCTGCCCAGTGCTGTGGGCTTTTGCCCGAAACGTCGATTTTGCTGTTCGTCGGATGCTGCCTGAATTGCTGTGCTCTTCCAGCACCACTGATCCAGACAGTGACCCCTCTGCCCAGTGCTGTGCAACTGGTCCCACTGACCCCTCTGCCCAGTGCTGTGTAACTGGTCACATTGACCCCTCTGCCCAGTGCTGTGTAACTGGTCACAGTGACCCCTCTGCCCAGTGCTGTGCAACTGGTCACACTGACCCCTCTGCCCAGTGTTGTGTAAATGGTTACAGTGACCCCTCTGCCCAGTGATGTGTAACTGGTCATACTGACCCCTCTGCCCAGTGCTGTGTAACTGGTCACACTGACCCCTCTGCTCAGTGCTGTGTAACTGGTCATGGACCCCTCTGCCTAGTGCTGTGTAACTGGCCACACTGACCCCTCTGCCCAGTGCTGTGCAACTGGTCACACTGATCCCTCTGCCCAGTGCTGTTTAACGGGTCGCACTGACCCCTCTGCCCAGTGTTGTGTAACTGGTCACATTGACCCCTCTACTCAGTGTTGTGTAACTGGTCACACTGACCCCTCTGCCCAGTGCTGTGTAACTGGTTACATTGACCTCTCTGCCCAGTGCTGTGTAACTGGTCATACTGACCCCTCTGCCCAGTGTTGTGTAACTGGTTACACTGACCTCTCTGCCCAGTGCTGAGTAACTGGTCACACTGACCCCTCTGCCAAGTGTTGTGTAACTGGTCACACTGACCCCTCTACCCAGTGTTGTGTAACTGGTCACACTGACCCCTCTGCCCAGTGTTGTGTAACTGGTCACACTGACCCCTCTGCCCAGTGCTGTGTAACTGGTCACACTGACCTCTCTGCCCAATGCTGAGTAACTGGTCACACTGACCCCTCTGCCCAGTGCTGTGTAACTGGTCACACTGACCCCTCTGCCCATTGTTGTGTAACTAGTCACACTGACTCCTCTGCCCAGTGCTGTGTAACTGGTCACAGTGACCCCTCTGCCCAGTGCTGTGTAACTGGTCACACTTACCCCTCCCATCCCATTCTCCCAACTCCTTCGACTCCGCCGCATCTGCTCCCAGGAGGACCAGTTCCAAAAAACGTACAACCCAGATGGCCTCCTTCTTCAAGGACCGCAATTTCCCCCCCTGAGTGGTCAACGATGCCCTCCACCGCATATCTTCCACTTCCCGTTCCTCCGCCCTCCAACCGCCACCAGGACAGAACCCCACTGGTCCTCACCTACCACCCCACCAATCTCCATGTACAGTGCATCATCCGCTGTCATTTCCGCCGCCTCCAAACGGACCCCACCACCAGGGATATATTTCCCACCCCTCCCCTATCAGCATTCCGTAAAGACCACTCCCTCCGTGACTCCCTCGTCAGGTCCACACCTCCCCACCAACCCAACCTCCACTCCCGGCACCTTCCCCTGCAACCGCAGGAGGTGCAAGACTTGCGCCCACACCTCCCCCCTCACCTCCCTCCAAGGCCCCAAAGGAAACTTCCATATCCGCCACAGATTCACCTGCACCTCCACACACATCATCTATTGCATCCTCTGCATCCGATGTGGCCTCCTCTATATTGGGGAGACAGGCCGCCTACTTGCAGAGCGTTTCAGAGAACACCTCTGGGACACCCGGACCAACCAACCCAACCACCCCGTGGCTCAACACTTCAACTCCCCCTCCCACTCCACCAAGGATATGCAGGTCTTTGGACTCCTCCATCGCCAGACCACAGCAACACGACGGTTGGAGGAAGAGTGCCTCATCTTCCGCCTAGGAACCCTCCAACCACAAGGGATGAACTCGGATTTCTCCAGTTTCCTCATTTCCCCTCCCCCCACCTTGTCTCAGTCAAATCCATCGAATTCAGTACCGCCTTCCTAACCTGCAATCTTCTTCCTGACCTCTCCGCCCCCACCCCAGTCTGACCTATCACCCTCACCTTAACCTCTTTCCACCTATCACATTTCTGACGCCCCTCCCCCAAGTCCCTCCTCCCTACCTTTTATCTTAGCCTGCTGGACAAACTTTCCTCATTCCTGAAGAAGGGCTTATGCCCGAAACGTCGATTCTCCTGTTCCCTGGATGCTGCCTGACCTGCTGTGCTTTTCCAGCAACACATTTTCAGCTCTGATCGCCAGCATCTGCAGTCCTCACTTTCTCCTCACACACTGAACCCTCTACCCAGTGCTGAGTAACTGGTCACAGTGACCTCTCTGCCCAGTGCTGTGTAACTGGTCACACTGACCCCTCTGCCCAGTGCTGTGTAACTGGTCACACTGACCCCTCTGCCCAGTGCTGTGTAACTGGTCACACTGACCCCTCTGCCCAGTGCTGTGTAACTGGTCACACTGACCCCTCTGCCAAGTGCTGTGGAACTGGTCACAGTGACCCCTCTGCCCAGTGCTGTGTAACTGGTCACAGTGACCCCTCTGCCCAGTGTTGTGTAACTGGTCACAGTGACCCCTCTGCCCAGTGTTGTGTAACAGGTCACATTGACCCATCTACCCAGTGCTGTGTAACTGGTCACAGTGACCTCTCTGCCAGTGCTGTGTAACTGGTCACACTGACCCCTCTGCCCAGTGCTGTGGAACTGGTCACAGTGACCCCTCTGCCCAGTGCTGTGTAACTGGTCATACTGACCCCTCTGCCAAGTGCTGTGTAACTGGTCACAGTGACCCCTCTGCCCAGTGATGTGTAACTGGTCACACTGACCCCTCTGCCAAGTGCTGTGTAACTGGTCACAGTGACCCCTCTGCCCAGTGATGTGTAACTGGTCACACTGACCCCTCTGCCCAGTGCTGTGTAACTGGTCACAGTGACCCCTCTGCCCAATGCTGTGTAACTGGTTACACTGACCTCTCTGCCCAGTGCTGTGTAACAGGTCACCCTGACCCCTCTGCCCAGTGCTGTGTAACTGGTCACACTGACCCCTCTGCCCAGTGCTGTGTAACTGGTCACACTGACTCCTCTGCCCAGTGCTGTGTAACTGGCCACACTTACCCCTCTGCCCAGTGTTGTGTAACTGGTCACACTGACTCCTCTGCCCAGTGCTGTGTAACTGGTCACACTTACCCCTCTGCCCAGTGTTGTGCAACTGGTCACACTGACCCCTCTGCCCAGTGTTGTGTAACGGGTCACACTGATCCCTCTGCCCAGTGCTGTGTAACTGGTCACAGTGACCCCTCTGCCCAGTGTTGTGTAACTGGTCACAGTGACCCCTCTGCCCAGTGCTGTGTAACTGGTCACAGTGACCCCTCTGCCAAGTGCTGTGTAACTGGTCACATTGACCCCTCTGCCAGTGTTGTGTAACGGGTCACACTGAAATCTCTGCCCAGTGCTGTGTAACTGGTCACAGTGACCCCTCTGCCCAGTGTTGTGTAACTGGTCACAGTGACCCCTCTGCCCAGTGCTGTGTAACTGGTCACAGTGACCCCTCTGCCCAGTGTTGTGTAACTGGTCACAGTGACCCCTCTGCCCAGTGCTGTGTAACTGGTCACATTGACCTCTCTGCCCAGTGCTGTGTAACTGGTCACACTGACTCCTCTGCCCAGTGCTGTGTAACTGGTCACACTTACCCCTCTGCCCAGTGCTGTGTAATTGGTCACAGTGACCCCTCTGCACAGTATTGTGTAACTGGTCACACTGACCCCTCTGCACAATGCTGTGCAACTGGTCACATTGACCCCCTCTGCCTAGTGTTGTGTAACTGGTCACACGGTCCGCTCTTCCCAGTGTTGTGTAACTGGTCACACTGACCCCTCTGCCCAGTGCTGTGTAACTGGTCACACTGACCCCTCTGCCCAGTGCTGTGTAACTGGTCACAGTGACCTCTCTGCCAGTGCTGTGTAAGTGGTCACACTGACCCCTCTGCCCAGTGCTGTGGAACTGGTCACACTGACCTCTCTGCCCAGGGTTGTGTAGCTGGTCAAACTGACTGCTCTACCAGTGCTGTGTAACTGGTCACACTGACGCCTCTGCCCAGTGTTGTGTAACTGGTCACACTGACGCCTCTGCCCAGTGTTGTGTAACTGGTCACACTGACCCCTCTGCCCAGTGCTGTGTAACTGGGCACAGTGCCTCCTCTGCCCAGTGCTGTGTAACTAGTCACACTGACCACCCTGCCCTGTGCTGTGTAACTGGGCACACTGACCCCACTGCCAGTGCTGTGTAACTGGTCACAGTGACTCCTCTGCCAGTGCTGTGTAACTGGGCACAGTGACCCCTCTGCCCAGTGCTGTGTAACTGGTCACACTGACCCCTCTGCCCAGTGCTGTGTAACTGGTCACACTGACCCCTCTGCCCAGTGCTGTGTAACTGGTCACACTGACCCCTCTGCCAAGTGTTGTGTAACTGGTCACACTGTCCCCTCTATGCAGTGCTGTGTACCTGGTCACACTGAGCCCTCCGCCCAGTGCTGTGCAACTGGTCACATTGACCCCTCTGCCCAGTGTTGTGTAACTGGTCACACTGTCCCCTCTGCCCAGTATTGTGTAACTGGTCACACTGACCCCTCTGCCCAGTGCTGTGTAACTGGTCACATTGACCCCTCTGCCCAGTGCTGTGTAATTGGTCACAGTGACCCCTCTGCCCAGTGCTGTGTAACTCGTCACACATACCTCTCTGCCCAGTGCTTTGTAAGTGGTCACACTGACCCCTCTGCCCAGTGCTGTGGAACTGGTCACACTGACCTCTCTGCCCAGGGTTGTGTAACTGGTCACACTGATCCCTCTGCCCAGTGTTGTGTAACTGGTCACACTGAACCCTCTGCCCAGTGCTGTGTAACTGGTCACAGTGACCCCTCTGCCCAGTGTTGTGTAACTAGTCACAGTGACCCCTCTGCCCACTGCTGTGTAACTGGTCACACTGAACCCTCTGCCCAGTGCTGTCTAACTGCTCACACTGACCCTTCTGTCCATGCTGTGTAACTGGTCACACTGACCCCTCTGCCCAGTGCTGTGTAACTGGTCACACTGACACCTCTGCCCAGTGCTGTGTAACTGGTCACACTGACCCCTCTGCCCAGTGCTGTGTAACTGGTCACACTGACCCCTCTGCCCAGTGCTGTGTAACTGGTCACACTGACCCCTCTACCCAGTGATGTGTAACTGGTCATAGTGACCCCTCTGCCCAGTGCTGTGTAACTGGTCACACTGACACCCTCTGCCCAGTGCTGTGTAACTGGCCATAGTGACCCCTCTGCCCAGTGCTGTGTAACTGGTCACACTGGCCCCTCTGCCCAGTGCTGTGTAACTGGCCACACTGAACTGCTGGCCAGTTTTGCAGTTACTTGATATGAGTGATGAAGCAGATTAAGGAATTGAGAGGACCATGCTGAAATGTTTCTGTTCAAGATTTTTACTTAATAAGTATTTTTCAAGACGTCAGGAAATCCAGAAGTGAAAGAACAGTTAAGAGGTTTTGAAACAATTCAGCAGTCAACCTGTGCAAGGCAAGATCCCACAGACAACAATGTGGTATTGACCTAATCATCATAGAACCCCTACAGTGTGGAAACGGGCCCTTCGGCCCAACCAATACACACTTACCCTCTGAAGAATAACCCACCCAGACCCATTCCCCTATCCTATTACTCCTGACTAATACACCCAACCTACACACCCCTGAACATGATGGGCAATTTAGCACGGTCAATTCACCCAACTGCACATCTTTGGGTTGTGGGAGGAAACCCATGCAGACACGGGGAGAATGTGCAAACTGCACAGAGACAGTCGCCCGAGGCTGGAATCGAACCCGGGTCCCTGGCGCTGTGAGGCAGCCGTGCTGACCACTGAGCCACTGTGCCATCTTGTTTCTGATGCTGGTTAATGGAGAACCCCCCTTTTCTCTTTAAGGTTCCCCCAGGTTTGTTTCTAATCCTCATGAGAGTGCAGACAAGGCCTCGGTTCAGCTTCAGTTTTGAAAGATGGCTCCCCCTTCAGTTTTGCGCTGGGGCAACAGTCTCGATTTTGGACTGGAATTGACGGAGTGGGATTTGGAAACCTAACTGTTTCACCCAGAACATGTGAATCTCAGATCTACCACAAAGTCACAGCAGCCACCTGAACATTAAGAATGCATGGATTAGAGTGTTGCTTGATCAGATTATCAGTTGATCATTTAAATAAGATGATCATTAATGAAGTAATTATGTCAGACTTTCCTTCTTACAAAAATTGTGGAAATAATGGTGTCACTTCCAGGAAAAGCGGATGAAAAATAATTGCATATATTAATATTTAATTGTAAAATCAATCAGATTTACCCAGTAGAATTGGTCAAAGCTGTTACCTCAAGCTTTCAAATATTGCAGATTGGAATCTGGTGGGAGATGGAAACAGTCTCTGATTGTACTGCCCTCATGTCTTTCAGAATGTGTTTGGGGAAGTAAATGTCGATTTTTATCCAGATTAAATTAGATTCAATCAAAGCATTGACCTTGATTTATATCATGCGTCACACTGTCCTGCTCTCTGTCATTTCACTGGCCTACTCTTCTGAAAGTATTGATTTCAGGAACAGCTTTATTTTCTCCAGTGGAGAAACATGGATGCTCTTCACATATGAGCTGAGGAGCAAGGGCAGGCTGTCCAATCAAGTGAAGACTCACAGCTAAGTTGAATCTTATTCTTCACCTGTGTTCTTCCTGCCCACACTTGGAAAATAAGAACGTAAGAACTAGGAGCAGGAGTAGGCCGTTCGGCCCTTCGAGCCTGCTCTGCCATTCAATAAGATCATGGCTGATCTTTTCATCGCCTCAGCTCCACTTACCCACCCTCTCACCATGCCACTGAATTCCTTTACTGTTCAAAAATCAATCTGACTTTGCCTTAAAAACATTCAATGAGGGTTACTCAACTGCTTCACTGGGCCGGGAATTCCACAGATTTGGGTAAAGAAGTTCCTCAACTCAGTCCTAAATCTGCTCCCCCTTATGCTATGCCTCCTTGTTGTAGTTTCATCTGCCAGTGGAAACAATCTCTCTGCTTCTACATTATCTATTCTGTTCATAATTTTATACGCTTCTACAAGATCCTACTCATTCTTCTGAATTCCAATGCGTATAGTGCCAGTCTACTTAATCTCTCCTCATAAGCTAACCATCTCAACTCCGGGATCAACTTAGTGAACCTCCTCTGCATCCCCTCCAGTGCCAGTACATCCTTTCTCAAGTAAGGAGACCAAAACTGCACACAGTACTCCAGATGTGGACATTTTAGCATTCTAATCAGCTGCTGCATAACCTCCCTATTTTCAATCTCCATCCCTCTAACAATGAAGGGCATATTCCATTTGCCTTCTTAATTAACTGCTGTACCTGCGAACCAACTTTTTGTGATTCGTAATTGTCAGATTGTGACCATGTGCGTTTCCTCGTCCTTAATCCCTGAGGCATTGAGAGCAAGTGAACATCTCCCAGTACAGCACACCAGAGGGGTGCTCCCTCATTAGAGAGAGACAAGTGCTGGTAGTTTAACTTGAGGGTTGCCACACCTCACGTGAATGTAAATGGTGAGGAAGAGAGTCCTTTACGAAACAGCTGGTGTTGAACCCACACTGCTGGATTCACACTATAATTCAAACTAGCCATCCAGCTCACAGAGCTGACCAGCCCCCAGAGATGAGATAACTCAACATAGTGTGAGATTATTCTTGGATTATAAATGTCAATCATGGTGCATCTTTATCACAGCTTCCATGAATGGAGCTTGTTAGTCACCCTTAACATAGTAGATTACTTACAGTGTGGAAACAGGCTCTTCGGCCCAACAAGTCCACACCGACCCTCCGAAGAGCAACTCACAGACAGTTGTCTGAGGTGGGAATTGAACCCGGGTCTCTGGCGCTGTGAGGCAGCAGTGCTAACCGCTGAGCCACTGTGCCACCCCAAAGTTATACCCATTTTCAGTTGCCTCACTTGCTGACTCTCGGTAGCCTCTAGTTCCGTACAGCTGGACTGCACTCAGAGCTAAATCACTGATCACGCCTTGTGTGTGAACCACAGCAGAACAGTTAAATAGGCATTATCACAGGATAAGACAAAGCCTGGGGACTCACATGTCCAAGAGTGGTATCTCTGGCAGATTTCTCACCATCCTCGAGCCCGGGAAGTACTGGAATGAGTTGGGTCAGCTCAGGTCTGGTTAGAAGTTGAGACTTCCGAGACCAGTCCACTGTGTGCTTAGCAACACACTCAGTGACTGACCTTTTGCCTTTCTTCAAATCTCCAGAATCATTGCTATATATTTTACAAAGCAGGCTTGATCTTCAGTGACTAGGCACCAATCTGATGGAGGCCCAATTTCAATCCGTTGATTCGGTGAAATATCTTTATAAGACAGGGGATCGATTCTCTGAGATGAAAGTGGTAGTCTATCCCAGAGACTCTCCATTCTCTGGAATGAAAGTTGATCAACAGTCAATCCGCTACAACTTCTGAAAGCAGAGATGATCTATTACAGAGTTATACAATTATATTGCATAGAAGGAGACATTGTGACCCGTTGAAACATTGCTGCCACTTTGAACGACTTATCTAATTAGTCCAATTTCCTGGCTTTTGGCCCATAACCCTGGAGGTTTGTTATTTATAAGTATTCATCCAATCACCTTTTGAATCTTACCAATGAATTCACTTCCACTAACATTCAGGCTGCATATTCCACATAAAAGGAACTAACTGCATCAATAGAATTCTGTTTAACTCCCTTCAGCTTATTTTGTCAATTATCTTGGCTGATTTGTCCTGTTTTAGCCAAATCACTTAGAATTTCAGAAGGAGATGAGCACAATTTCTCGTTATTTGCTGCATCATAATCCTTCCTAATATTGAACAGCTCTATTAACTCAGTCTTTCATCTCCTCTGTTTTAAGGAAAACAATCCATGTTTCACCATTTTCTCTACATTATGGAAGTTCTTCATCCCTGGAATTATTCTCAGAAAGCTCCCATTCATTCCCTTTTCCTCAGTGAAAAATTATTGAAGTTCATTTAATTCTTTAAGCCCTTCTAAAGTTGACACTGACAGACATGCTTAGAATGAATAAATGCTAAGAAGATTAAACCGTACATCTGAATTTGTATGTATTTTGCCACGATTCTGCCTAAAGAAAGCTGCACTGAGTACATTGCTGAATCTAAGTAAGTAGTTCTGCAGTCAGATTCGAGCAAGCATTTTAACATAACCTGAAGCGGTATCAGTTACACAGAGGGAGACAGAGGGATGCTTCCTGTAAAACCAAACCAGAAATATCTCGGTCACAGCCACAAGTTGACAGTTAGGTGCACTTCAGCAGACCCTCCTGTTTCAGGAGGGTCACAACAACAACAAGCTGAATTCATGTGGCACATTTCAAACAGTAAGCAAACCTCTCAAGGATGCATCATTGAACATAATTTCATATTGAGTCAAATTAGCAGATTTAAAGATTCATAAATGGAAAGACCACACTTGGAATGTTGTGATCAGTTCTGGTCACCTCATTATAGGAAGCATGTGGAAGCTTTAGAGAGGGTGCAGAGGAGATTTACCAGGATGTTGCCTGGACTGTAGGCATGTCTTATGAAGAAAGGTTGAGAGAGCTAGGGCTTTTCTCCTGAAGAAGGATGAGAGGTGACTTGATAGAGGTGTACAAGATGCTGAGAGGCATAGATAGAGTGAATAATCAGAGATTTTTTTTTCCCAGGGCAGAAATGGCTATCACAAGGGGGTGTCATTTTAAGGCGATTGGAGGAAGTTTTAGGGGAGATGTCAGAGGTAGATTCTTTGCACAGATACTGGTGGTTGTGTGGAATGCACTGCCTGCAGTGGTAATAGAGTCCGATACATTAGGGACATTGAAGTGACTCTATGGACAATAGCAAAATGTAGGGTAAGTTGGTTAGTTTGATCTTAGAGTAGGATAAAAAGTCGACACAACATCAAGGGCCGAAGGGCCTGTACCTCTATGTTCTATGAAAGCTTGGGTTCAAGCGGTGGGTTTAACAAAACTCCAGTTAAGGAGGACAGAGAGTCAGAGGGGTGGGATTTGCAGAGGCTAGTGTCTAGTTGGCTGAAGGCATGGCCACTGATAATCTTGGGATGGTACACAGGGATGGTCTTAGGGGCCAATATTGCAGCAGCACACAGATCTCGGGCTGTTACAGGACGAGAGGAGCTTACAGTTATCAAGAAATGTGTATGTGGTAGACTTGCCAATAAGGCAAATTGAACATTGTTGGAATGGGAGTTAAATAGGACTTGCTGCACATTAAGGTACAAGAATGGAATTTTGGTTAAGGTGAAATTTTAGAGGCTGTGAGGTCAACCAGAGGGCATTGGAACAGAATGAAAGAGGGCAACTTGGTGCAGAAACCAACTGGAATTTTCAGAACATGTTTGCTGAAAGTTTACATCAGGGACGTTTCAAAAGAAATGGAAGTCTTGGAATTAAGTCTGCCAGCTGTCAGAATAATACTTGGCTCAGTTCCATAATCTATACATGATAAATAGTTGAGGGACTGTGTGCAGGACTCAGTGGGATCCTGCTCCGTTCCAGAATAAGATTGGCCAAGCATTCCTCATTATAAATTTATTTAAAGCAGGCGTATGGCTGGTTCTAGGTTGGTGAAATTTAATTAAGCTAAGTTGTTGTGTAAGTTAAACAGGTTAGAACATAGAAATGTTCAAACATTATCCTTCATTCATATGATAGTGGCTAATCTATCTTTTTATTCATATGCCTGCATTACCTTATATTCCTCAGAAGTTTACAAAAGAAATGGTCAATTATAGATCTCCAATGAATTGAAGAGTAATTGAGTTTCGACTATCTCCCATCCTCTGTGTGTAGGAATGTTTCCTAATTACAATCCGGAAAGTTCAGACTTTGTTTTAGACCATGACCCTCTAGTCCTAGAGTCCCAGTCAAAATATCTATATTATTCCCTTTGAAACC
Organism: Chiloscyllium plagiosum; assembly: GCF_037043375.1. Lineage (NCBI taxonomy): Eukaryota > Metazoa > Chordata > Chondrichthyes > Orectolobiformes > Hemiscylliidae > Chiloscyllium > Chiloscyllium plagiosum. The sequence goes on from NW_028270168.1 coordinate 48,994,629, forward strand.
ATGAAGGCTTCAATCTAATCAGCTTGAACCTTTTATATTCTATACAACCTCGGTGTAACCTTTCCTTTCAGTTTAGTCCCTAGGGTCCAGTTATCAATTTGGTAAATCTGCATTACAATTTCTCCAAGGTCAATATTTCATTTAAAGGTTGCTCTCTCCTTAATTATTGATTCTTGGAATATCTTAACAATGGGTGTTAAGTAAATGGCCAATATAAACCTTACTTTCCCTCTCTCCAGTTCCCTCATGAGTAGAGTGACTTACTCAATTTTCTAATTGAAATTGATGGTTTTTAAATTGAGAGACATTTGGAAGATTATACTCGGGCATCTGCAAAGTTCTCATCTACTTCCGCTAACATCTGAGATGAAGACATTCCCACCTCGGAAATTGGTCTCGCTTTAGCACTTTCCTTTTCATCATTGCTGTTACCTTGTTGATTTTAATTTTGAGACATTGCTGTCCCTAGTTCAATATGGGACACCAAGAGACAGTACCAGACCAAGTTAGAGGCCCAACCCACCTTATAGACTCCTGTCACCAATGGCAAAGCCTAAACAACATTATGGGATGCAAAATGAAGCAGATCAAGATAGCAGACAAAAACACATCCCCCCCGACACACTCATTGCTTTCTGTGCTCGGTTTGAGCAGAATGCCAGCGGCACAGTGACATCTGCCCCGACAGCCCTGAACCCACCTGTTCTCTCGGTCACCGCTGCAGATCTCAGGTCGGTCTTCCTAGGAGTCAACCCAAGGAAAGCGACAGGCCTGGATGGTATGCCTGACTGAGCACTCAGATCCTGTGTGGACCAACAGGCGGAGGTATTCACTGACATCGTCAATCTCCCCTCCTACAAGCCAAAATCCCCACCTGCTTCAAGAAGACCGCCATCATCCCTATAATAAATAAAGCACATTCAATGTGCCTTAATGACTACTGCCCGGTGACACTGACCTCAGTAATTATGAAGTGCTTCAAGACATTGGTCATGGCTCACATCATCTCCAGTCTCCCAGCCTGCCTCAATCCACTATAGCCTGCCTACCGCTGTTACAGGTCCACAGTGCCATATCCCTAGCCCTGCACTCATCCCTAGAACATCTGGACAACAAAGACACATATGTCAGACTCCTGCTCATTGACTGCAGCTTCCCCTTTGATATCTTTATCCCGTCCAGACTCAGCTCCAATCTCTGTGACCTTGGTCTTGGCTCCACCTCCTGCAACTGGATCCCCTGCTTTCTGACCCACAGACCGCAGTCAGTGAAGATAGAGAACTGCAGCTCCTCCACAATAACCCTCAGCACTGGAGCCCCCCAAGGATGCATCCTCAGCCCCCTACTGTAGTTCCTGTACACCCATGACTACGTTGACAAATTCTGAAAGAACACCATTTACAAGTTTGCTGGTGACACTACCATAGTAGGACATATATCTAACAATGATGAGGCAAAATACGAAAGGGAGATAGAGGACTTAGTGACGTGGTGCAGTTAGAACTACCTCTCTCTCAACGTCGGCAAAACTAAAGAACTGATCACTGACGTCAGAAAGAAAGGAGGAGGAATTGCCCCCATCCACACCAGCGGAACAGATGTTGAGAGGGTGGAGAGCGTCAAGTTCCTCGGAGTGACAATAACCGACAATCTGTCTTCGATTTCCCACATTGATGCAATGGTCAAGAAGGCACAACAATGCCTCTTCTTCCTCAGGCAGCTCAGGAGTGTTGGCATGTCCATATAGACCTTCACCAACTTCTACAAATGCTCCATTGAGACCATACTGCCTGGGTGCATAAAGGCCTGGTATGGTAATTACTTTGTCCAGGGCCACCATAAACTACAGCAGGTGGTGTGCACAGCCCAGACCATCATGGAAGCCAACCTTCCATCCATGGAATCCATTTACGTGACTTGCTGCCATGGAAAGGCTGCCAACATCATCAAGGACGCATCACACCCTAGTAATACTCTCCTACAACACCTTCCTTTAGGCAGAGGACACAGAAGCTTGAATACACGCACCAACAGGTTCAGGAACAGCTTCTTCCCTGCAGTTATTAGATTGATGAATGGACTCTCTAGTTTCAAATAACGCACATCTTGCTAACATTGATCTCACCTAGTGCACACACAATGCAACGTAACCTGCATGTCTCTAAGTCTTTTTGATCTGTACATGCTTGCTTACTAGGATCTGCCTGTACTGCTCATAAACAAAGCTTTTCACTGCACTTCATTATATATGGCAATAAACAAGTCGATCAATATGAATTTCCTTGCAACGCCTGACTCTTCCTCTGCTGTAGGAGGACACAGCATGAAGCCCAGTTCATTGAGAGAGAACTTAATTCAGGGTCTGATGAATGAAGGAGATGGCGCCTCCCTAAATATGGAGATTGAGCTTGTCTGTGTTACTTTGCAAGAAGGATAGCTGTAAATATTTACACAGTTTAAATCGTTTTGCTAATAACTGCAACTTGAGTAAGTTTCGTTTTCAATAAATTAGTTCTTTATTTGTTACTAAGGGAATCCATCTGCCCCGTTCCCGATATTGAGCTACTTGCAGCCTTATACATGCCTAATTGGCAATAACTTCTCCTCTTTTAAATTTCAAGTTTGCTCTTATCAACAGAGGAGTGCGACAAGGAAAGGAATCTGTTTGCCTCTCATAAGTTAGTATTTAACATCGCGAAACTTTGGGAAGGAAAAGGGTGGACAGCAGTTCTGTTAATAAAGGAAAAGATCAGCGTGGCACTGAGAAATGATCTTGGCTCAGAAATCAGGATAGAGTAATGGCCTGGGGACAGACAAAAAAATAGAAAGGGGAAGATGTATTGGTGGGACTGATGTATAGCTTTCCTAACAGAGTGAAAATCCAGTAACAGTGGGGATTTGTAACAAAGATACCACAATAATCATCAGTGGTTTTAATATTAGAATGGATTGGACAAATTAAATGAACAAAACTATTCAGGAGCATGAGTTTAAAGAGTGTATTCAGAACAGTGTATTTGGGCAATAGACACTGTAACTAACCAGGAGATAGGCTATTTTAGAGTTCAAATGTGTGATGCTGGAAAAGCACAGTCGATCAGGGAGCATCTGAGAAGCCAAAGAGGCAACATTTTAAACATAAGCTTTTCATCTCAAATCATAAGTTATTCTCCATAGACCTGGTAATGCTTAATAAGGCAGAATTAATTAAGCATCGTATAGCAAAGGATCATCCAAGCAAGCGTAATCATCATAAAATGATACAAGTTGGCATTCAGCTTGTGTGTGAGAAACTTGGACCAGAAGCTATTGTCTTAAACTAAATAAGGACACTTGCAAAAATGTGAAGACAGACTTGGCTAAGGCAGAAAAAGTATAATGAAAGTTAAGTAGTAAAAGACATTTAAAAATATTTCTTAACACTCAACAAACATAGTCTACTGAGAAAGAAAGTTCCTCTGAAAAGAATGGGCCATCCAGGGCTCACTCAGTAAATTAAGGATAGTCACAAATTAAAAGGACAGACGTACAGTTTTATAAAAAAAATAGCTTTATGCCAGAAGAATGGGAAAATATTAAACAAAACAACAAAAAAGACTGAAAGAATAATAATGAGGAAGAATTTCAGATATGAAGTAAGCAAGCATGAAAGATAAAAACAGAAAATAGAAGTTATCTAGGTGTATTTACAATGAAAAAGATTATCTAAAGTAAATTCTGGTTCCAGGATGAGACTGGAGATTAAGTAACTTGAATAAGGAAATGGCCGACACTTTGAACAGTGTGAGACATTGCTTATAAAATTTCAAAATGCACTTAATTCTTGATAAATCCCACTAAACTAGAAAATCATATTTTGTAATGACCTTATTCAAGAAAGGAGGTAGCTAGAAGGCTGAGAACTGCAGGCCAGGTAACATAACGCCTGACATTGCGAAAGTGCTAGATCCATCATTAAGGAAGTAATAGCAGGTCACTTAGAAAAACATACCACTAATTAACAGTCTGAGTGCTAGTGTCCTTGCTCCGAATGCCCTCAGCAGCTTCTTATGTATATAACAGTTGGGGACAGTAATAGGCCACTTGGCCCCTTGTACTTGTTCCAGGATTCAATAATGCCTTGTCTGATTTGATCACTCCATTCACTGTACTCCCAATGATCTTTCACCCCCTTGCTCATCAAAAATCTATCCATTTGCTCCATGAAAATATTACAAGACTCTGCCTCCACTGTCTGTTGAGGAAGAGCTCCAAAGACTCACAACCCTCTGAAAAAAATTACTTATCATCTCTGTCCACAGTGGGCAATGCCTTGTGTTTTAAAAATGACACTGAGTTCGAGATTCTCCCATATGAGGAAACATCCATTCTGCTTCCATCCTGTCAATACCCCTCAGAATCTTATGTATTTCTGTCACATCATTTTTGAACTCAAGTAAATTCAAGCCTAGCCTGTCCAATCTTTCATCATAAGACAATCCACCCTTTCCACATATTAGCCTGGTAGAATATTTGTGCACTGCGTTCAATGTGTTTGCATCTTTCCTAAAATAAGATAACAATTTTTACATTCAGTATTCCAAATAACTAATTTGGCAGGGAGAGGGGAGACAGTATTAGTACAATATGGGCACAGTATACTTATACCATGGCTGAGAGGGTTCAGTTATGTTGAGATACATGCTAGAAAGTTGAAGGCTTCTACTTTAAGTATGATAGTGAAGACAGATGATGAGGACACGGATTGACATGTGGAATTGGGATGTTATTGCCATCCTGGAGACGTGGTTGAGGGAGGGGCAGGACTGGCAATTCAACATTCTGGAGTGTAGGATCTTCAGGCAGGACAGGAGGAAGGATAAAGAGGAGGTGGTGTCACATTATTAATTAAGGAGCCAGTTGCTACTGTAAGAAGAGATAATATCTTGGAAGGGTCTTCAAATGAGGCTTTGTGGATAGAACTTAGGAATAAAACGGGGCCAGTCACACTGTTAGGAGAGTATTATAGGCCTTCAAACAGTCAGTGGGCAATAGAGGAGCAGATATGCAGACAATTCATTGGGGTTTGTGTAAATAATGCTAGGTAATTATGCTAGAGGATATCAAATTCCCATCATCAATTGGGATTGCCATTGTGAAAAATGTTTAGAAAGGGTAGATTTCTTGAAATCTATTCAGGAGAGCTTTTCATATCAATATGTAGATGGCCCAAAAAGGAACAACTCAGTGCTGGCTCTGATTCTGGGCAATGAAGCTGAGACAGCAGTAGGAGAACATTTTAGTGATAGCGACCACAACACCGTATAGTTTAAACTTGCTTTGGAAAAGGGAAAGGGTAGTTTCCAAAAAAAGGGGTTTTGGAGTAGGATAATGCAGATTTTATTAAAATAAGAAAGGATCTGGCCAAAGCAGACTGTGAACAGCAACTTTTGTGTTAATCTACAGCAAAACAGTGGGAGCCATTCAAAATGGAAGCAACGTTCTTCCTTCAGGGTGAAATGGAGGAGCAATGAGCCCCGAGAACCCTGGATGTCTTGGAATATTCAGGACTGGATAAGAAGGAAAAGAGAGGCGTATAAAAGGTACAATAGAAACAAATCTGTAGAGGCCAACATCATCAAAGAGGAATATAAAATGTGAAGAATGATCTTGAAAAAGCAATTAGAAGAGCAAAGAGAGAGGGCATGTCAAAATGCTGTCAGGTTAGATTAAGCATAGAATCACAGAACACCCTACAGTGTGGAAGCAGACCATTTTACCCATTGAATCCACACCAGCCCTCTGAAGAGCATCCCCCTGCCCAGACCCACCTCCCCACCCCAGCATCCTATCCCTGTAACCCTGCATTTCTCATGGCTGGCCCACCTGGCCTGCATATCCCTGGACATTATGGGGCAAATTAGCATGGCCACTCCACCTAACCAGCACATTTTTTCAAATGGGATTAAGGGAGAATCCCAAGATATTCCACAAGTGTATCAAGGGAAGACATTCACCAAAGAAAGGATAGGGCCCACTTGGGACAAAGGGGCAATGAAATCAGAGGAAGTTGATTGGGTGTTAAACAAATACTTTGCATTTCTCTTAAATCAAGAAAAGATGAATGATATATGTACAGAATTTAGAAAGAGACTCTGTGAGAATCTTGAGCATTTTGACCTCGGGAGTGTGGAGATTATGACAGACTTAAAAGCCAACAAATCCCCAGGTTGCTGTGGGAGGCAACAGAGGAAATTTGGCTCTGACCCAAATATTTAATTCCTTTCTGGCTGTAGGGGAGGTGGCAGTGGTTTGGAGGACAGCTAATGTGGTTCCATTTTACAGGGACGGTGTTAAGGATAAACCGAGGAATTACAGACAAGTGATCAGTGATAGGGAAAGAACTGGAAAAAAATTCTGAAAGACAGAATTAATCTCCACTTGGAGAGGCAAGGTTTAATTAGGATTAGTCAGTAAGGCTTTGTCAGAAAGAAATCATGACAAACAAATCTGGTGGTATTTTTAAAGAGGTGACTCGGTATAAGGGTGATGTAGTTTGTATGGATTTCAGCAAAGCCTTTGACAAGGTCCCACATGAGACACTGATAAAGAAAATGAAAGCACATGTGATGCAGGGTAACCTGGCAAGATGAATCCAAAATTAACTTAGTGATCAGAGACAGAGGTGGTGGTAGAAGGCTGTTTGTGTTACTGGATCCTGGGAATCACTGCTGGGTCACTTATTGCTCACTGAATATACATCAATGATATAGAAGAAAATGTGGGGCTTGATAAGTAGGTTTGTAGGTGGGTAATAATTGTAAATAAAGTATTAGGCTACAGAGAGATATAGACAGATTGGTCAGATGGACAGATCAGTGGCAGATGGAATTTAACCCTGCGTAGTGTCAGATGATACGCTGTGGAAGAGGTTCAAGACAGGGGAGTCCTCAATGAATGGCAGGACATTCAGGGTTGTTATGTTGAAGCTGAACAGGACTTTCGTTAAGCCACAGCTGAAATATTGTGTGCAGTTCTGTTCACTGTGCTATAGGAAGGACATGATTGCACTGGAGAGGTTACAGAAGAGATTCACCAGGATATTGCCTGGGATGGAACATCCGAGCGATGAAGATAGAGTGGATAAGCTTGGGTTGTTTTCTTTGGATGTTGAGGGGACACCTGATCGAAGTGTGTATGATTATGAGGGGCATGGACAGGGTGGATACAAGGGGCATGGACAGGGTGGATATGAGGTTCTGGTGTAGAGTAGTGCTGGAAAAGCACAGCAGTTCAGAAAGCATCCGAGGAGCAGGAAAATCTGACGTTTCGGGCAAAAGCCCTTCATCAGGAATTCATCAGGTATTCCTGATGAAGGGCTTTTGCCCAAAACATCAGGTTTTCCTGCTCCTCGGATGCTGCCTGAACTGCTGTGCTTTTCCAGCACCATTCAACTCCAGAATCTGGTTTGCAGCATCTGCAGTCATTCTTTTTACCAGGGTGGATATGAGGGGCAAGGACAGGGTGGATACGAAGGGCACAGACAGGGTGGTTATGAGGGACATGGACAGGGTGGATACGAGGGACATGGACAGGGTGGATACGAGGGACATGGACAGGGTGGATACGAGGGGCATGGACAGGGTGGATATTAGGCGCATGAACAGGGTAGGTACGAGGGGCATGGACAGGGTGGATATGAGGGGCATGGGCAGGGTGGTTACGAGGGGCATGGACAGGGTGGATATGAGGGGCATGGACAGGGTGGATATGAGGGGCATGGACAGGGTGGATATTAGGCGTATGAACAGGGTGGGTACGAGGGGCATTGGCAGGGTGGATATGAGGGGCATGGACAGGGTGGACAGAAAGCAGCTGTTCCCCTTGATTGAGGGGTCAAAAACACAGAGGTACAATTTTAAGAATGAAATGCTGGAAGTTTATAGGGGATTTAAGGAAAATATTTTGTATCTGGAAGGTGGTGGGAATGTCAAATGTACTGCCTTAGAGGGTGGTTGAGATGGGACACCTCACGACCTTTAAAAACTACTTAGATGTCACTTGAAACATCATAACATTCTAAGCTGTGATTTAAGTGGTGGAAAGTGAGGCTGGAGCAGATTGAATGTTGTTTTTTCTGTTAGTGCAGACTTGATGGGCTTCTTCTGTATTACACGATTCTATGATTTGATAATGTCTAGCCAATGCCCTGTATAACTGAAGGATTACCTCCATAATTTTGATTATATTTCTTCTCATGGTAAATGCTAATATCCTAACAGCTTTTCTAATTACTTGTGGTACTTGCATGCTAATCTTTTGTGATTCACGCATGAGGACACCCAGATCCCTTTTCATCTCTGAGCTCTGCAATCTCTCACTAATTAGATAATGTGCTTCCTTTTCTGCTTCCTGCCGACATTAACTATTTCACATTTTTCAATATTGTACTCCATTTGCCGCCTTTTTTCACTTAATCTACCAATATCACCTTGTAGCTTCCTTATGTTCTCTTCAGCACGTACCTTCTAAGCGACTTTTGTTGCCGTCACCAAATTCAGAAACAAGTCGGTCACTCCATCCAAATGATTTATATGAATTATAAAAAGTCGAGACTTCCCTGTGGCACGTCACTCTTTCAAAGAACTCTGATAATTTGAGTGAACATGATTTTTCCTTTCACAAAACCATGTTGACATCTGTCTGATGACCCTGATATTTTCTGAATCTCTACCGTCTTCCAGGTGACAGATGGACTGCAGTTTCCCACTCTCCATCTCTTTCCCTTTTTGACAAAAGAAGTTTCATAAACATCTTCCCAATCTAATGGAACTTTCTCTGAATGTGGAAAATTTTGAACCCATCAACGGTCTCAGATAAAACAAAGAGCTGCAGGTGCTGCAGATCTGAAACAAACAAAAAAAGAAATTGGCATCAACTGCCTCATTGGTCACTTCTTTCCAAGGGCGGCACGGTGGCACAGCAGTTAGCACTGCTGCCTCACAGCGCCAGAGACCCGGGTTCAATTCCCGACTCAGGCGACTGACTGTGTGGAGTTTGCACATTCTCCCCGTGTCTGCGTGGGTTTCCTCCGGGTGCTCCGGTTTCCTCCCACAGTCCAAAGATGTGCAGGTCAGGTGAATTGGCCATGCTAAATTGCCCGTAGTGTTAGGTAAGGGGTAAATGTCGGGGTATGGGTGGGTTGCGCTTTGGCTGGTCGGTGTGGACTCGTTGGGCCGAAGGGCCTGTTTCCACACTGTAAGTAATCTAATCTAAAACTAGGATGATGTCCATCAGAGCTAGAACCGACAACTTGCTTGGAACCACTACCTGGTGATTGAAATTTTCTGAAGTTTCCTCCTCCCTCTAACTTTCTGATTGACAGCGATTTTCCTGGTTGTTACTTATCTTCTCAATATTTAAGCCTGTTGCAAATTGCCTGTTCAACTGCAATCACCTTATCTGCCCTTAATAATTCTCCACACTCACTTTCTGTAGGGCGAACATTTTTAACTCCTTCCTTTTGTAAACCATCTATTAAAGCTTTTCCAATCTCTTTTTGTATTTCTTGCTAACTTTCTGTCATTATCTAATTTTCCCGACTTATTAAGTTTTTAGTCATGCATTTTTTGTATGCATTGAAAAATCTTTTGACAAGCCCTGAACTTTGCATAATTTTATGCTTTTTAATTAAGTTAATACATTCTTTAACTCTTTTAGTTCACCACAGAGGATCAGCCCCTTAGAATGTTTAATTTTTCCTGGATTGTATCTATTCCGTATTCTGAAATATACCACTAAGTGTCTGTCTCTGCATCTCTATTGATCTATCCTATAACCTAATTTGTCAATTCTCTTTGGGGGCTTTCTGTTTTTTTGACCATCACAATTGCCCTAATTTTTGTTTAAAATAACAGTATTTGTTCCATTCTTTTCTCGCAAACTGAACGTGTAATTAAATCATGTTATAATCACTAGTAATAGTACCTTTTCTATGTGGTCATTAATTAATCCTATCCTACTGTTTAATACCTGGACTTGTATAGCCTGCGCTTTGGCTGGCTTTTGAGAATAGTGTTTGATTAGATTACTTAGTGTGGAAACAGGCCCGTCGGCCCAACAAGTCCACACCGATCCTCCGAAGAGCAACCCACCCAGACCCATTCCCCTACATTTACCCCTTCACCTAACACTACGGGCAATTTAGCATGGCCAATTCACCTAATCTGCACATTTTTGGACTGTGGGAGGAAACCGGAGCACCCGGAGGAAACCCACGCAGATACGGGGAGAATGTGCAAACTCCACACAGACAGTTGCCTGAGGCGGGAATTGAACCCAGGTCTCTGGCGCTGTGAGGCAGCAGTGCTAACCACTGTGCCACCGTGCCGCCCTAACTGACTGGGAATCGAACCCGGGCCGCGGCGGTGAAAGCGCCGAATCCTAACCACTAGACCACCAGTGTTCTAAGAAAATCTTTCAAAAACTTTAATTAACTTTTGATTTTGGCTACCTTTCCCCACTTGAATTTTCCAGTGTATATGTAGACTAAAATTCCCTTATTGTCAACAATCCCCAACTATTCCTTCCTTTATACTCCTCTGCTCCACTATGTGTTTGCTGCCAGGGAACTGTCTATCATATCCCTCCAAACATTTCTTATTCATGTACTTATCCAAATGTCTTTTAAACATTGCAATTATACTCACATCCACCACTTTCTCTGGAAGGTCATTCCACAAACAAACACTCTCTGTGTAGAAACAAAATGGCCTCATGTATTATTTGAATTCTTCTACTCTCACCTTAAAAATATGGCCCCCAAATCTTGAAATCCCTCATCCCAAGGAAAAGGCACTTGTCGTTCACCTTATCAAGACCACTACGCTCCAGTGAAAGAAGTCCCAGCCAATCATAATTCAAACCCTCCATTCCTGGCAACATGTTGGTAAATCTCTCCTGAAGTCTGCCCTTCTGATATGTCCTGTGCCCTTCAATATTCAGGTCCGAGGCTATATCATCCTGCTGCCATGCTTCTGGAATGGTTGTTACATCATGCTTTATTTATGGGGTTTGTTTCAAATGCAAATACATTCAGATATATGCACTCAGACACAGAGCCTTTGCGGGCTCTGCTTTATGTTTTGTGTAACTTCTTGCCTTATCAACTGACTTACTATTAGATTTTTACTGTCTACCCCTTCTTCACCTTCATTATTTCCCATCTCTCATTTGTTACCTATGCACTTTGATGTATCACATCTTCATAAAATTGATCCCTTGCCCTCCACTATATACTTTTTAAAACCTTTCTACTTCTTTCGTTACGTGGTTTGTTAGAACATTGATCCTATCATAGGTTAAGTGTAGACTATCCTAATGGTACAAGCCCCATTTTCCCTATGCTGATTGACCCATAAATTGGAACCCACTCATACTGTACCAGCCTTTGAGCCATGCATTCATCTCTCTAATCAGATTTGCCCGATGTTAATTTGTTCATGGCTCAGATAATAATCCAGAGTTCATTACCTTTGAGACTCTACTTTTTAATTTGGTGCCGATCTCCTCATATTGATTGTGTAGAGCATCACTCCTTGTCGTGCATGTGACATTGGTGTCTGTGTGAATCACATTGACTGCATCTGCTCCTTCCCACTGCAACTTCCTCTCTCGCTCTGCATTGGTCCCAATCTCTGGCACCTTCTGGGCTCACAGTGTTTGCTGCGGCGAACAATGTGTGAAGATGCTTTGATTTTAAGAAGTGTATTTTGTCCTGGTTGCTCTTCAAGGAAGGTTTTAAGTCAATGGCTGGGACTTCTTTCACTGGAGCGTAGTGGTCTTGATAAGGTGAACGACAAGTGCCTTTTCCTTGGGATGAGGGATTTCAAGATTTGGGGGCATATTTTTAAGGTGAGAGTAGAAGAATTCAAATAATACATGAGGCCATTTTGTTTCTACACAGAGAGTGTTTGTTTGTGGAATGACCTTCCAGAGAAAGTGGTGGATGTGAGTATAATTGCAATGTTTAAAAGACATTTGGATAAGTACATGAATAAGAAATGTTTGGAGGGATATGTGCCAAGCGCAGGCGGGTGGGACTAGTTTAGTTTGGGATTATGGTTGGCATGGACTGGTTGGACTGAAGGGTCTGTTTCTGTGCTGAATGACTCTGCTGGGCTTCAAATACTGCCTCCAGAAGTGGTTTCTAAACAATGTGCACTGGAAGTGTTTGGTGCCAAAGACATTGTTTGCTCCTTTGATTCCTTCATTTGGAATAAGGAACAGCATCCAATTAGGGAGAGAATAGCCCGTAGCACAGCCTCCTCAAGCCATGGATCCTGCCAGACAAGAACTGCCCAGGTCGATGCAGGTGGCTGAGAGCCTGGCACATCTATCAACTGGTATTGCTTATTTCAGTACCCGGGCAGAGACCCTCTACACTCTCTGATTAGGATGGGGACTACTTGCTCATTGTCCAAGTCATGGTTCATGAAGCACCTGGGATTCTCTCAGTGGTCCTCCAACTCCAAAGAATCTCACGTTGTAAATACTGCACGCAAGTTTATGCCATCTTTGAGCAGAAAACAGACATACCTTTTTCCGCAACAGTACAACTTCAGGTTGGCATGCACATAATGGAGCAACAATAGGTGTTTGCAAAGACAAGCCCAATGTTTGTGGGGAACCTGACTAATGCTCTTAGCAGCCCTGAGTCAGTGAGGAACAGATCCATCCATGAAAAGCTCTGCACTTGCTTTGCCAGAATAGAAAATCACCCAAACCAAAAATCCCCAGTTAAGCTGAGAGCTGTCAATGTTCAGTTCATTGTCGGTGATAATCTCTCAGGATGCCCCACTGACTCTTGATACTTTTGACAGCATCTTTGACTAACATCTCAGCTCTGAATATTCCACATGCCTTGTGACTTTGCTGTGCTCACAGCCATGAATTCCGTCTCCCTCTGTTCTCTCTGCAGGTTGCCTTCACTGCCACCTTTACTCCAAGAGAATGTCGGACAGGGGTTTGCAAGGAGAAGGCTGAGGCCCACTTGTATTTCTGAAAAAGTCATGGACCTGACGAGGCACTTTCTAGCCTTTGAGCTATACCTTGGAGATTGTAGGGCAGAAAAAGGAAGTTGAGCATGCATGACATGTTTTGATAGTCGTTGGTTTCTTACTTATTGCATTAATTATCTTTTGTATGCAATATAGCATCAAACAACAATGCAGAATCACACCATAACCTGTATCCACACCATAAACAATACTGTTGGTGCAATGACCACTGTTCCTGGTACTAGTACCAAATACCAGAATATACTGGTCTTGTACTGGTCCAACGGTACTGGTTTTCCCTCTGCAGTAGCATCTCCTGAGTGTAAATGATCATGGAAGAGATTATACCCAGACTTGGACCAGTCCAACACCAGGACAGAAGCATAATGTGACAGTTTTGGGATTGTAGCCATCTTAAATTAGATCTGAATAAGATGCTGAGACAACATTTTCAGTTTTAGCCAAGATTATAAGCACAAATGTTGGAAATGACACTTGAATGCAATGTTTTGGAATGAGACCTTATTTGCTTCCACAGACAACAGTGTACCACAAAGCCAAGACTCTTAATTAGATAGAAAATGGAGAAATAAAGTGAGAATTGTGCATACAATCGTTTTACCTTGAAATGTATGTGTGTGTTTAACGCCAACATCAATGCACACAAGTTTGAAAAGGAAGAGTGTTTAACAAAATGTAGTCTGCACCATCAAAATACCCAGGGCACACAGAACAATGTACCCAATCTTCACATTATTCTTGGAAGGAATCTCCTGCAGCTTCTTTCAAACATATCCCTGCCACTGAACATTTACACTTGGAAATGATGATCACTTCCTTTGCTAGATTGATGAATTAAAATAACTGCTCAGAAATATTGAAGTATGGCATAATTTTATATAATGTTGTGTTTTCTGTGACGAGAAACGAGGAATTAATTAAGTAGGACCAAGTTGTTATGTGAAAGTATTGCAAAAGGTCACATTCACAGCTGCACTGGAGAATCATGTGCTGTGGATAGGGCACTGGCCTAAAGCAGGCTTCTTAATCAGGCTTCAGGGCAACCAGTATTAAATACAAAGAGTTTGAACCTTTCCAAGTCTAAAGCGAGATTATTTCTCACAAATGGGAATGAGAAGACAGCCAAAAGACATAATGGAATATTTGATTTTGCTGTTCTCAAGCAGATTGAAGATGAGGCACTTTCTGGCCTTTGAGCTGGACCTTGGAGATTGTATGAGAAGAGCAATATGAACAGCTGGTCAGGCAGCTTCCAAGGAGCAGGAGAGGCGACATTTGAAGCATAAGGTCTCCATCAGGAATGACATTCCTGCTGCTCGGATGCTGCTTGACTGGCTGTGCACCACAGTTTTTGACTCTGATCTCCAACATCTGCCATCCTCACTTTCTCCTAGAAAAATAATGTAACATATTAACGGGAATTAGTATAGCACCGATGTGAAGTACTGAAATAGTAGGATAAAGATGAGGAAAAGTAAGTTGAACCAAGGAGCAGAAGATTAACAAAGATTGGGATTCTCAGCCCCCTGACGTTATATTGGAAGAGGCTGAGTCACCAAAGGGAACCATCATCACTGTCACTGGTGGTCTCTCGCAAACAAGGATGACTCTCTTCCACGTTCAGGGTGAGTCTGAAAGTGGCTGTTCAGATCGATATGGTTACCATTGACTCTGTTACACTTGGGGTAGATAGTGGTCGTGTGAAGGGGTGGGTGTGGCATTACTGTGGCAACGTGCTCCTTTCGCTGGTTTCACTTGGCTTCTGCCTTTTCCCGACGGCAAGTCTCAAGGCTGCTCCTCCTCCACTTTGGACGCTCTTGGGCCAGTGATTGCCAGGTGTCTGTGGGAATGCTGCACTTTGCCAGTGAGGCCTTGATGGTATCACCAAAGAGAACACACACAATGAGACAGGTTTAGCAGATGTCTATGGGGGAGTCTTTCTAGGTGCAGTGCAGTGCACAAAAAAAAAGGTTATGGACTTTATAATGTATTGAATTATTAACTCTTGCAGTAAAAATTAAGACTTTGCGGTTGGTATTTATACTTTTGTTTCAATCTAGTGAATGAAAGAGGAACTAATCTTGTGTCAGTGCTGATCATGCCTCTCAGAAGCTAGTTTAAGTTGAGTCACACAGGGTTACTGTAAGAGTTCTATTGTCACTCATGTGGAGAGATTGAAATCTGAGAGTGTACACATCCAACTGACCTTGAGTATGAACCGATGAAATCAATTACTGGGAAGAACATGTAAGAGTAGTGAGCCAACCGTCATATTTTATAAATAAGTAAGCAATGAGCTATTTTGAAAAAAGAGCAACAAACAAGTCATGAATTTGTGATCAAATTCTGAGAGAGTAAAAATTCAATGTAAAAAACAACTGTTTACTTGGGGGTTACATTTCTTTAGCAGTAACCAATAAGCATGTCCAGCAACATTTCAACACTCACTACATCTGAGTAAAAAAAATGAAATATTTGATTCCTGAACTTAATGATATCGGCACGATGAACAGGTAACTCGAACAGGTTGGCACATTAATGAGAAAAGGAATAGCATTTTAGCATACTGAAGACCTCTTTGTTAATACCGTTTGAATCGTAGAATCCCTACAGTGTGGAAACAGTCCATTCGACCCAATGAAGTACATCCCACTCAGATCCATCCCCTACCCTATAACCCCACATTTCCCATGGCTAATCCATCTCGCCTACACATTCCTGGACACTATGGGGCAATTTAGCATTGTCAATCCACCTAACCTACACATCTTTGGACTGGGGGGAGGAAACTGGAGCAGCCGGAGGAAGTCCACACAGACACATGCAAACTCCACTCAGCCTGAAGGTGGAATTGAACCTGGGTCCCTGGTGTTGTGAGCCACCATGCCACCTCAAATAAAAATGCAGACTGTACCAATGTGCTCCCGGATTGCTGTAGTCATGTCACCTCTACCTGAGGCACTGGCTGGGGATTGGCAGCAACCCGTGTCCAGCCCAGACTGATATCTTGAGAGCTCAGAACATAGTGCCATGAGTGGAGCTGGGATTGAATGCTGAAAGACTATAAAAACAGCACTGACAGAGAGAGTGACTATGGAATATTGACAACTCTGAAAGCTGCTCCAGGCAACTGAGGCACATGGACTGACTAGGCAGGCCCTTCACTCACACTTACAGAGCTCTTGCCCTTACAGCATCCTGGCCTTACATTACTTTTGTCTTACTCTTTTGTGCTTTGACCCCCTCAACCGAAGGCACGAGGCTGACTCTTCTGCTGCACAAACACAGAGGAGAGAAGCTTGTCAACAGGTCTCAGTCAAATCACCAGAGGGAGCCTTTGCTCTGGGAGTCCTGCAGAGTCAATCAAGGGCAGTGTCCAATGCCAGTTACCAGTCCAGGGGTTTGAAAATTGTCAGGCATCATTCAGTGATGGTTAAAGTCATATTCCCATCAGATGGTAGACTGGTGAGCAAGGTTAGATCTCATGGAATACTGGGAAAACTAGCCATTTAGATACAGAACTAGCTTCAAGGTAGAAGATAGAGGGTGCTGCTGGAGGGTTGCCTTTCAAACTGGAGGCCTGTGGCCTCTGGTGTGCCACAAGGATCGGTGCTGGGTTCACTGTTTTTGGTCATTTATATAATTTTTAAATTCATTTGTGGGGCTTGGGTGTTGCTGGCTGGCCAGCATTGATAGCCCATCTCTATTTGCCCCTTGAGAAGGTGGTGGTGAGCTGCTTTCTTGAATCGCTGCAGTTCCACTTGCTGTGGATTGACCCACAATACTGATAGGGAGGGAATGTGAGGAATTCGACTCAATGACTGTGAAGGAACGGCAGTATATTTCTATGTCAGGGTGGTGAGTAGCTTGGAGGGGAACTTCCAGGTGGTGGTGTTCCCAAGTACCTGCTGCTCTTGCCTTTCTAGATGGAAGTGGTCATGGGTTTGGAAGGTGCTGCCTAAGGATCTTTGGTGAATTTAAATGATTTGGATGTGAACAAAGGAGCTATAGCAAGTAAGTTTGCAGATGACATCAAAATTGGAGGTGCAGTGCACAGCAAAGAAGGTTACCTCAGAGTACAAGAGGATCTTGATCAGATGGGCCAATGGGCTGAAGAGTGGCAGATGGAGTTTAAGTTAGATAAATGTGAGGTGCTGCATTTTGAAAAGGCAAATATTAGCAGGATTTATACACTTAGTGGTAAAGTCCAAGGGAGTGTTGCTGAACAGAGAGATCTTGAAGTGCAGGTTCATAGTTCCTTGAAAATGGAGTCACAGGTAGATAGGATAGTGAAGAAGGCATTTGGTATGCTTTCCTTTATTGGTCAGAGCATTGAGTATATGAATTAGGAGGTCCTGTAGCAGCTGTACAGAACATTGGTTAGGCCACTTTTGGAATTGTGTGTGTAAGTCTGATGTCCTTTCTATCGGAAAGATGTTGTGAAACTTGAAAGGGTTCAGACAAGATTTACAAGGATCTTGCCAGAGTTGGAGGATTTGATTATAGGGAGAGGTTGAACAGGCTAGGGTTGTTTTCCCTGGAGCGTCGGAGGCTGGGTGGTGACCTTATAGAGTTTTATTAAATCATGAGGGGCATGGATAGGATAAATAGACAAAGTCTTTTCCCTAGGGTGGGGGAGTCCAGAACTAAAGGGCATAGTTTTAGGGTGAGAGGGGAAAGATATAAAAGGGACTTATGGGGCAACTTTTTCACGCAGAGGGTGGTGTGTGAATGGAATGAGCTGCCAGAGGAAGTGGTGGAGGCTGGTACAATTGCAGCATTTAAAAGGCCATCTGGATGGGTGCATGAATAGGAAGGGTTTGGAGGGATATGGGCCAAATGCTGGCAGGTGGGACTAGATTAGGTTTGGATATCTGGTCGGCATGGATGAGTTGGACCGAAGGGTCTGATTCTATGCTGCACATCTTTATGACTCTTCGACACTATAAAAAGTGAGCAGCCAATTTTTGGCAGCCCACCACCTGCCTTAACTTATTCTGCTATTTTCTGGACTGCTTTCCTCCCAGAATGAGAGAGAGAGAGAGAGGCATGTATTAAAGGAGATCAATGGGGGTGGCACAGCTGCTTTGTTGGGGCGGTTGGAGAAGTTTGCGTGAGTGGGTGTGCAAAGTTGAGTGATGAGCAAGGATAGTGGTGCTGGAAGTTGGGGTGGGTGACAGCGAGTGAGGGCATACTGTGAAATCGAGTTGTTGTGTTAAAAAGGTGTTTAATAAGCTATAATCCCTCTCAATAGATGACTCACTGCCATGTAGTAAGAATCTCATCTTGATGATTTGTAAATACCTAAAAGATGCCAGACTTCTCATTGCAATTTTGGCAAAAATACCACCAAAGCCCTTGTCATTCAGCCCCTGATAAGATTCCGCATGTTGAATTTGACAGAGAAATACCTTGCTCAAACCAAATGATCACAATATGGCTCTCCACATTTTGCAGGATGTAGTGGTGCATGGATACACCAGAGCATCAAGGACACATCCATTACTCCAACAGTGGATTGGGCAGACAGAGATGAATGGTCACCCCTTGGTAACGTATTGTACAAGGGAAATAGAGTCATTATCTGAATGAATTGAGAAGTGAGATGCTAAACTCCATCCATTGAAGGCACCAGGGAGTAGAGTTAAGCCTGAGGAAGGCAAGAGATTGCTGTACCAGCCAAACATGAGGAACATCAGGCAGTGGAGTGTTTGCAATGAGTACCAAGCTACATAAGCTCGAGAGACTCTGATAATAAGAGACGGTGCAGAATAGATTTACCAGGGTGTTACCATGCTGGAGGGTTTGAGTTACATGGAGAGGTTGGATAAGCTGGTGACCTGACAGAGGCTTATAAAATCATGAGGG
The DNA here is from genome assembly GCF_037043375.1 of Chiloscyllium plagiosum. Classification (NCBI taxonomy): domain Eukaryota; kingdom Metazoa; phylum Chordata; class Chondrichthyes; order Orectolobiformes; family Hemiscylliidae; genus Chiloscyllium; species Chiloscyllium plagiosum. The sequence goes on from NW_028270168.1 coordinate 49,013,555, forward strand.
GCATAGATAAGGTGAATAACAAAGGGTAGAGGAGTTCAAAACCAAAGGGCATAATTTCAAATTCAGAGGAGAAAGACTTAAAAGGGACCTGAGGGGAAACCTTTTCACACAGAGGAAGGTTTGTGCGTGGAATGAACTGCCAGAGGAAGTGGTAGATGCAGGTACATTTAGAATATTTAAAGTCACTCCGACAAGTACATGAAGAGGAAAGGTTTAGAGAGATATGGGACAAGCACAGGCAAATGAGACCAGTTCAGTTTGGTAAACTTAGTCGACATGAACAAGTTAGACTGGATGGTCTGTTTCCATGCTGCATGACTCTATGATACAGGACCCTCCAACCACAAGGGATGAACTCGGATTTCACCAGTTTCCTCATTTCCCCTCCCCCCACCTTGTCTCAGTCTAATCCATCGAATTCAGCACCGCCTTCCTAACCTGCAATCTTCTTCCCGACCTCTCTGCCCCCACCCCAGTCTGACCTATCACCCTCACCTTGACCTCTTTCCACCTATCACATTTCCGACGCCCCTCCCCCAAGTCCCTCCTCCCTACCTTTTATCTTAGCCTGCTGGACAAACTTTCCTCATTCCTGAAGAAGGGCTTATGCCCGAAACGTCGATTCTCCTGTTCCCTGGATGCTGCCTGACCTGCTGCGCTTTTCCAGCAACACATTTCCAGCTCTGATCTCCAGCATCTGCAGACCTCACTTTCTCCTCACAGGACCATCCCAGACAGACCACTGGTGAGGTGGGAATAGATCATGTCACTCTCACAGGAATTGATTACATTGCCACAGTGGGGTAAGATTCCAACCATTAACAGGTTGACCAGCTGACTTCAATGACTACTGATGAAATTGACAAATGCCTGGAAACATACTTTGGCTCTCAGTTTACGAGTGAAAAAAGCCAGCTATTTTATAAAGGATTAGTTAATCCAACACCATGCACTCATCTCCTCACTATCCCCAGTCAAATGGAAGGGCTGATGTAGCAGTGAAAGTCAGCAAAGGGGTCAGATAGGGATTGAGCATATCCCATCCAGATATGCCTCAAGGCAGGGCTTGAGTGGAGAAAGACACTTCCTCGAGACATGAAGAGCAGTCCAGTCCAACCACACACAAGCCATTTCTCTAATAGCAAAATAGAACTGAAACCAGAAGCAAGAACAGGTGCCAGTGACAAAATAAAATTGCAATGGCAGAATACCAAACTTCATTTTGACAAGTCTTCAAACCAATTTCCCGAGGTTATTGTTGTAGAGCAAATCAGGACACAAACTTTCATGCTGTCAACATGAATCAGCTCAAGTGGACATTTGGAAACAGTGTAGAGCAGTTGTCACCGCCATTGTACACAGCCAAAGTGAATGAGCAGATATCCCAACTCAATCATCTCATCCACTTCCAGTAGTCCCCAGCATCACAGATACCAGTCTGCAGTCAATTCAATTCACTCCATGTAATGCCAAGAAACAGTTGGATATTGCAAAGGCAATGGACCTGGATAACATTCCAGCAAAAGATTTGTGCTCCAGAACTTGCTGCTGTCCGAGCCAAGCTGTACAGCACAGTTACAACACCAGCATCTACCCAGCAATGTGAATGATTGCCCAGGTATGAACTGTACATAAAAAACAGGACAGATCCAACCCAACCAATTACCGCCCCATCAGTCCACTCTTCATCATCCATAAAGTGATGGAAGTCATCAACAGTGCTATCAAGCAGCACCTGCTTAGCAACAACCTGCTCAGTGTCGCCCAGTTTGGGTTCCGCCAGGGTCACTCAGCTCCTGCCCTCATTTCAGCCTTGGATCAAACATGGACAAAAGAGCTGAATTCCAGAGGGGAGGGGAGAGTGACAGCCCTTCACATCAAGGCTGCACTTGACTGAATGTGGCATCAAGGAGCCCTGGCAAAACTGGATTCAGTGTGAATCCAGTTAGAATCATTCCTGATGCATAGGAAGGTAGTTGTGATCACTGGAGGTCAGTCACCTCAGCTCCAGGACATCTCTGCTAAGCCCAACCATCTTGAGCTTCTTCATCAGTGACCATCCCTCCATTATAAGGTCAGGAGTGGAGATGTTTGCTGATGTCTGCACGATGTTCACCACCAATCATAATTCTTCAGATACCGAAGCAGCCCATGTTCAAATACGGCAAGACCTGGAAAACAGTCAGGTTTTGGTTAATATGTGACAAACAACATCATCGCCATACAACTGTCAGGCAATGACCATCTCCAAAAAAAGAGAATCTAACCATTCCCCTTTGATAACTACCAATTTCCCCACCATCCAGGTGGTTACCTAGGGGTTACCATTGACCAGAATCACAATTGGACTTGTCCACATAAACATAGTGTCTGTAAGAGAGAGTCAGAGGCCTAGAATTCCACAGTGAGTAACGCATCTCCTGACTCCCCAAAGCCAGCCCACCATCTACAAGGCGCAAGTCAGGAGTCTTGTCTGGATGGGTGCAGCTCCAATAACACTCAAGAAGCTTTACACCATCCAGGACAAAGCAACCTGCTTGATTGGCATCACATCCACAAACAGTCAGTTCTACCACCACCAACATTTAGTGGCAATAGTGTGCACTATCCGTAAGTTGTACTGCAGGAATTCACCAAAGACAGCACCTTCCCCAAACCAACAACCACTTCCATCTAGACAGAGAAGGGCAGCAGATGCATGGCAACATCACGAGCTGCAAGTTTCTCTCCAAGCCACTCACTATCCTGACTTGGAAATATATTCTTCAGTGTCGCTGGGTTAACATCCTGGAGTGTTCTCCCTAACAGCACAATCGGAAATACCTACACTAATTGGACTGCAGTGGTTCAAGAAGGCATCTCACCACTACCTCTCAAAGGGCAACTAGGGACGGACAATAAATATCGAGAGAGCCCACATCCCCTTATTCCATGACTGACCGAGAGAAAACACAAACACAACAAAAGAAGCCACTCCTCAACAGCAGGCAGTGAATCAGTAAGATGTGAACTCATCATCTGCACAGTCCGTAGACCAACAATCTGTCCCTGGGGGCTTCAACAACACGCAATAGAAATGGAATAACATCAGGTACCTTGTCAATAATGAGTGACATGGGAATTATATTCCCTGGGGAAGAAACATCACACAGATTAACAGTCAATGTCAACATATACATATATATGGGTCAAAAGGTGTGGTGCTGGAAAAGCACAGTCACTCAGGCAGCATCTGAGGAACAGGAGAGTCAAGGTTTCAAGCGTAAGCTTTCTCCATATATGTGTATGTGCACCATTAAGAGACGAGCATGATATAATATGTGTGTGTGTATGTGCACATGTAATGTGTGTAATACCTATATAGAGACTAATGAAAATACTAACTTGCTAAGTCATCTGCATACAGAGTAGTTTCAGTAACTGAACATATATGTGATAATACGTGCATGTTTTGAGGGCTGCCACTTTGCAGATGTGAGTCACAGTACAGACCTTGAGAGCTCATAACAAACGTTGCCACCAATAAACTCTTGCTTAAAGATCTTCTTGGAAGAACTTGTGTCAAAATACTTTGCTGGGAAAATGCTCCATCCATGCAGACCTGGCTTCTTTTGTATCTTTAACTTTCATTGACTGACCGTTAGTGGCCATGTCTTATTGACCTAAACCTTAAACCTCACCGTGGTTTCCTTCTTTAAGACACTTGTCACTATCCATTTCTTTGTCCAGGGTTTTGTTTACCGATTCTAATATCAGTTTAGATATTACCATATATAACTGTATCATATTAAATTTTCTAACTCAACCAGTGAAACACTTTGAGGTAGTTTATCATGTTAAAGACACTATCTAATTACAAATTGTTAAAGGGAATGCATCATTGTAATTAGCATGTACCGTACCTTACAAAATTGTGCTGAGCTCTATTAAGGATTTTACTCTGCGGCTTCTATCACACTCAACAACAGCATTGATAAACACACAAAAGAATGAAAGAGTGCTCTCATAATTCAGTTTTCTAGCTGTAGCTTAGTTTGGGTGGAAGGAGGCTGGTTTTATTCAATGGAGATCTTGTCTGGACTCAGACATGAGTGGTCTTGTTATGGAACATGGCCTCTGGAGGCCTCAGACAGCAAGGAAAAATGCAACTGGTTTGAGTCACACATTTAAGACACGGAAAGTAGATGGATTGAGGTTGGCATGCTCACTGAAGGATATGAGGTCATATCCATTTGAATAAATGGAGTGCTACTTTGGGATTCCATCTGAAATGAAATGGGATTGGCAGAATCAATGAAGGTGGTGTGAAGGGAAGGATAATGGGATCAGGAACAGTTAAAATAAGAACATAACTAAGTTGCTGTTAGACTACATGTACATTTCCTTTCCGCTGACTAACGTTCCAGAGACATGCATCATCTTGTGCTTCAAAGCCTCGCTAGATTTTTGCAAAACACTTGAAGGTTTTTCCAGGCTGAGGAAGTATTTTAACATTTTCTCATAAAGTCACTGGGAATAATTTTGATTTGGAGGAGCCAGTGTTGGACTGGGGTGTACAAAGTTAAAAATCACACAACACCAGGTTATAGTCCAACAGGTTTGTTTGGAGGCATCAGCTTTCGACCAGGTTATAGTCTGACAGGTTTATTTGGAAGCACTAGCTTTCAAAAGCTAGTGCCTCCAAATAAACCTGTTGGACTATAACCTGGCATCGTGTGGAATAATTTTGTATTCAGCTGAATTCAAAGAGATGACCAAGCCCATTCAGAAATTATTTGCTTTTCAATTACCTTCATTGAGTTCCCAATTACATTTCAATGATCAACTTGGAGCTGAATCATTCAAGGTTTACTGGAAAATGTTATTCTTAATTGCTAGAAAACACAACAATAGTATTTTGACATAATCTTATTCACTTCAGAAGCTGCCATGTACTGCTCTTCAATATTGTCTGGCCTTCTGAAGGTCTGAAGAATCATTACTGGCAGTACAAAGAGAATCTTCATCCTGGAATGGCTACTGAAGGTACTTTTACAAAAGGCAGGAATGACACTGGAAAATAATTTTCTAAGAAGCCATTACTGGAAATTCTGGAAATCCATTCTTAGGGTGCTTGCAATATGTGAATGTAAATTACAGGTAGGCAGGAGTGCTGAATTATCTTTTTCCCTGGTTCTGTTATGCTGTACATGGAAATCTTATGCCATCTCAGTGACTCCTGTCATTGGTTTGGCCTTCGATGGTACATTGACAGCAATGTTCATCTGCTGAGAAATGAGTCCTACTGTTTTGTATGTTGCTTCACTAACCCTCATCATCTGGTCACACTCGTTTGAGTTGCTCCTTTCATTTCTGCCATCTGTTACCTGGGCACTGTAACTAAAGCAACAGAGTGGGTCAAGGACCTCAGTAATGCCTGACGGAAATTAAAATTGAGTAGTAGGAAAGGGATTAATTTTAAACAAAGACTTACTTATATTCCACTATTTCCTTATTGTGTAGTTAAGAATATTCATGGCTGAGAGATTGCCGCAAAGCTGACTATGTGTGTATATGGCAGTTGACTACAGCAATCTCCCAGACCAGCTTGCACTTGAATATCTAGATTTGCTTTGTTACCTCATTCAGAAATCTTTCGTCTCTTTCTGACATGAATGCATTCTAACTGGATATGGAATAATTTTGAACAGGCAGAGGGGTTTGATGAGGGTTGCTTTCAAAACAATTGAGAAACAGTAATGGACCCATGAACCCATAGATTAGGACAACTCAAGGTCAGAATAAGTGAAGGTAACCACAAGTGACAAATCTTTCACTGATATAAAACAGAGAACTGAAGATGCTGAAGAACTGAAATACCACAAAAAGAGAAACTGCTGGAGAAACTCAGCAGGTCTGGCAGGATGCGTGGAGAGACAGCAGTGTTGACGTTTCATGTCGGGTGTCCAATTTTGAGTTCAGGTATTTGTTAGCAGAATTTGATGGTGATCATGAGTATGAGTACTACTTAACTTTAACAGAACTGTAATGTTCTTGATAACATGCTTGAACTTTTTCCTCATATGAAAACAGGATAATATTCTTTATGTAGGCATTGGAACAGTGCTGTCATGCTCATCAGAGGAGTACATTTTATCTAAGACAGATAACATCCCACTGATGGTTAAATGTACCACTATGTCAAGCAATGGGTTCTACTCAATATGTTACTGAGTCAATTGAGGTATATTGTATCCTAACACATGGCAGGTAGGTGATTAGGTCAGCTACTATGTTTAAGAATTAACCATCTGTATCCTGACTTCAGCTTACTTCTAATCTATCCACTTCTGGTTTCCATGGAGACAGAATGGCAGATAGACAATCAATCTGTTCCCAGGAGGCAGGCTGGTAATTTTAATATTACAAGAAGGCTGGCTACATGAATGCTGATGAATTCTGGGATACCTTGCCTCACGAAAACCAACAATTGAAGGATGGTGAGAATTCTTGTGTCTGAGAGGACGGGTGCTTTTCCACAGGACTGCTGGATTTGGCACCTGTCCCTGACAAGTCACCCTGCTTCTCTCCTTCAGTTTCCATCTTTCAGATACTCCTTAAAAACCTACTTCTCATCTCCTTATGTGACTAGGTGTCATATTTTCATTTCATTATGTTCCTTTTCAAAATGAGCCTGGTGACATTTTGTTGCATTTTAGGTGCTGTACAAATGTAAGGAATATTAAAAGCAAGCCAAGCACTGGATAAATGAAAAGGGCTGGCATTCAAAGTGAAGGAGGTAGATGTGGTATCCATTTTATAAACTACTGCTTATACATAAGAACCAACTCAGAACTGCCTGAAATCATTGAGATATGTTGGAATTTTACAACATTAATCTGACAGTGAACCTTACTCTCAGCCTTCCTGCGCAAGGACTACTTGTCAGTTTAATGCTTTCGAAATGCGGGGAAATGTGTATTATTTATTGAAATCATGTTATGCCTTGCCAGGTACTCTTGACAAAGTGCAGTTTGTAGAATTCAAAAGAGTACAAATTGTCTCTAGCTATCAGCAACCATATACAAGACCCCTGGGAACTCCTGCACGGAGATGAACATATGAATTAGGAACAAAGGTGGACCATTCAGCCCTTCTAGCCTGCTCCTCTGCTTAATAAAATCATGGCTAAACTGATTATGTCCTCCACTCCACATGTGAACCAACCTCCGATAGACTTTGACTCCCATTAGGCAAGAATGTATCTTTCTCCACCTTAAAGTTACTTGATGATCCTACCTCCGCCACTTTCTGTGGTAGAGCATTCCACAGAGTCACAGCGCTCAGAAGAAAAAAAAACTCTGTTTCCATCTTAAGTGGGAGATCCAATGTTTTTAAACTGTACCCTTTAGTTCTCAGCTCTTCCATGGGAGGAAGCCCTGTTAATTCCTCTCAGGACTTTGCAAGTCTCAGTAAGATTATTTCCTATTCTTCTGAATTCCAATGTACAGAGGCCCATCCTGCCCAGGTTTTCCTCATAAGATATCAGATATCCCAGATATCAGTTGAACAGACCTTCGCTTCGATGCCTCTGACACATTTACCTCAGACCTATTTACAACGGTCCTCTAGATAAGACCTCATGAATGCTCTGTACAAAATATCTGTTATTTCATGTTCCACTTGCCATGTCATAAGCAGCAACGTTCCATTTGCCTTCCTAATCACGTGCTGTCCTCAGAGTTATGGAGTTTTACTGCATGGAAACAGACCCTTCAGTCCAACTTATCCACACCGACAAGATATCCTAAACTGATGTCGTCCCACTTTGGCAAGGCATTTGACAAGATTCCGCATGGTAGACTGATTAGTAAGGTCACATTACATGGAATTCAGGGACAGCTAGCTAACTGGATACAAAATTGACTTGAAGGTAGAAGAGAGGCAGTGGTGGTGGAAGGTTGTTTTGCGGTGTCGAGTCCTGTGACCGGCAGAATTCCGCAAGGATCGGTGCTGGGTCCACTGCTTTTCGCCATTTGTATAAATGACTTGGATGTGAATATGGGAGGCACGGTTAGTAAGTTTGCAGAGGACAGCGGAATAGGTGACATGGTAGACAGTGAAGAAAGTAATCTAAGAGTACAAAGGGACAATGAGCTGAGTGGCAAATAAATTCCAATTTGGATAAATGTGAGGTGTTACATTTTGGTAAGGCAAATCAGGGCAGGGCCTATTCAGTTAATGATAGGGTCCTGGGGAGTGTTGCTGAACAAAGAAACCGAGGGGTGTAGGTGCATAGTCCTTTGAAAGCGGAGTCGCAGGTAGACAGGAGAGCAAAGAAGGAGGTGGAACCTTCATTGGTCAGTGCATTGCACATAGGAATTGGTAAGTCACGTTGCGGCTGTACAGGACATTGGTTAAGCCTCTTTTGGAATCCTGTGTTTAATTCTGGTCTCCCTGCTGTAGGAAAGATGATATTAAACTTGAAAGGATTCAGAAAGGATTTCTAAGGATATTGTCATGATTTGAGTGTTTGAGCTACAGGGAGAGGTTGAAATGGCTGGGGCTTTTTTCCAGATGCTGAGGGGTGACTTATAGAGGATTATAAAATCATAAGGGGCATGGGTAGGGTGAATAGTGAAGGTCTTTTTTCCCAGACGAGAAGAGTTCAAAGCTAGAAGGCATAGGTTTAAGGTGAGAGGGGAAAAATTTAAAAGGGACCTAAGAGGCAACATTTCCACGTAGAGGGTGTTGTTTGTATGGAATGAGCTGCCAGGGGAAATGGTGGAGGCAGGTACAATTACAACATTTAAAAGGCATCTGGCTGGGTATATGAATAGGATTTGAAATATTGAAGCACGTGACGACATCAGGCAGCCTCCTTTGCTAATCAGAGTGTGGTTTACGGCCATGGGATATGAGCATTGCTGGTAGGGTTGGTTTTATTGTACAACCTTCATTCCCTGAAGGAGTGGTAGTGCACCACCTTTTAACTTGGAGGTGTGCAAATTGTACACTATTTCCCAGAGCTCTAGAACAAGAAGCAGATCAGGTTAACAACTTTTCTTTCATCATAATGTGATGATACTATGGCTTTAAGAAACATATTTTGTCCTGTTTTGTTTTGAAGAGAAGTTTAAAGACAGAGGTGGTGAACTATCTATTTAGATTCAATAAAGTAAGCAGTTTGTGAGGCCTTAGGCTTTTTTTAAAGTTGGAAAAATAGAAGCAGCCTGAATGGGTGGGGCCATCTTTCACAGAACCAGGATTTTTCATTTTTGTTTTTCAGTAGTAGTTGCTAGATGTTTCTTTCCTCTCTCAGTTACATTTGGGGGTTTGCTTCTTGCTGCTGGAGTTACAATTGAGACAATAGTTTTTTCTGATTTTTTCTTTGTTAAGTGGTGTGTTAATGGAATGTTACTACATTGGAACACTTAATTAGTAATGGTGATTGTATCCATTATTATGCTAAGCATTTTGGTCGAGTTACAGTTAATCCAATTACTTTCTTTATTTATTTCTTTTGTTATATTTTAATTACAGTGTATGAATAAAGTGTGTTTTGCTTCAAATCTGGTAGTTTGACCAATTGAATTGCATCTGGAATGCAGCACCTTACACTTGCCTTGATGATAAGAACAAGTTAGGGTAGAGACTATCTTCTTAATATATTAAGAAGAGAGGGGGTTGGACTGGTCCATAACAGTTAGGCAAAATGGCCTGGGAGAAGGAGTTCTGGTGCTATGACAGAAAATCTCCTCAAATGGGAGGGTGGCAAGGTGGCACAGTGGTTAGCACTGCTGCCTCGCAGCACCAGAGACTTGGGTTCAATTCCTGCCTCAGGCAACTGTCTGTGTGGAGTTTGCACATTCTCCCTGTATCTGTGTGGGTTTCCTCCGGGTGCTCCGGTTTCCTCCTACAGTCCAAAAATGTGTTGGTCAGGTGAATTGGCCATGCTAAATTGCCCGTAGTGTTAGGTGAAGGGGTAAATGTAGGGGAAATGGGTCGGTGTGGACTTGTTGGGCCGAAGGGCCTATTTCCATACTGTAAGTAATCTAATCTTTCACCCTGTTCTGAATAGCCCATCTGAGACCCTGACCTTGCCAAGGATTGGTCACAGGTCATGCCTTGAGCTGAATGGCTTTCTATTTTCTCCCACCATGTTTTCCCCACCATCTTCAGGGAAATAAGTTCAGTTCTCTTAGTTCTTATGGTATGGGGGCTAATGGACTTCAACCTGCTTCAGGCCCTCATTCCCACCCAGAGTTAAAAACAACAGCTTATTTCCTTCATAGAAATGGATGCTTGATACCATCTATTTTACTCCTGTGCTGCCCATCAGTTCCTGAAGCCAATAACACAAGACATTAGTCTTCCCATAGCATCATGTGGTGACACCTGGAAAAAGTAAACAAGACACACATAGATTGTTAGGCAATAATGCATAGGAGCAGAAATTATCCCATTCAGTCCAACCCGTCTGCTCCACCATTCGATCATGGCTGATAGGTTTCTCAAGGAGAAAGTGAGGTCTGCAGATGCTGGAGATCAAAGTTGAAACTTTATTGCTGGAACAGCACAGCAGGTCAGGCAGCATCCAGGGAACAGGAGATTCGATGTTTCGGGCACAGGCCCTTCTTCAGGATTCCTGAAGAAGGGCCTGTGCCCGAAACGTCGAATCTCCTGTTCCCTGGATGCTGCCTGACCTGCTGTGCTGTTCCAGCAATAAAGTTTCAACTTTGATAGGTTTCTCAACCCCATTCTCCCACTTTCTCCCCATAACCCTTGATTCCCTTGACACTCAAGAACCTATCTATCTCTGTCTTAAATATACTCAGTGGCCTGGCTTTCATCGCCTTCTGTGGCAATGAATTCCACAGATTCATCATTCTCTGACTGAAGAGGTTTCTCCTAAAAAGGTCTTCCCTTTACTCTAAGGCTGTGCCCTCAAGTCCTAGTCTGTCCGACCAATGGAAACATCTTCCCAACGTCTACACTGTCCAGTCCATTCAGTATTCTGTATGTTTCAATTAGATACCCCCTCAACCTTCTAGACCCAGAGTAGATTGGTCATTGCCACAAGTAACCTCAGTTATTCTGAGACTTGATAAAATGTCTATTGTCTGCTTTATAGAGATCACATGTTCATAAATAGATATCTGAAAAACAAGAGTTGGATAGAGCTCTTAAGGATAGTGAAATCAAAGGTTATGGGGATAAGGCAGGAACAGGATACTGATTAAGGATGATCAGCCATGATCCTAATGAATGGTGGTGCTGGCTCAAAGGGCAGAATGGCCTACTCCTGCACCTATTGTCTAATGTCTATTGTCAGTGTTACAGTTCCACGGTGCAAAACATAGTAAAAGGAAGCTATTGCAATCTAAATATTGATACCATCACGAAAAGTGCATATGCAAATTGTGGACCGTAGGAACACGGACAGTTAAAAAAAAACACATCACACGAACAAAGTATACTGTTCCCAATGGTAGCAAAGATAAAATGAAGCCAACTTGCACATGACTTAAATAGGTATCAGAATGAACAGAAATACCAAGTAGATTGGTATTTGGTAGCTAGGGACCCATAAAGTTTTAAGAAGAAATGAAGGAAAGGCGGATGCTGGAAATCCAAAATGAAAATAGAATTGCTGTAAAATCTCAGCAGGTCTGGCAGCATCTGTGGAGAGAAAGCAGAGCTAATGTTTCAGGTCCAGTGGCCCTTCTTCAGAGTTGACAATAGCTTGGAAAAAGTTGATATTTCCGGGTGGACAGGGGCGTGAGTAAACAAGGAAGCAAGCAAGAAAGAAAAACAGTTGGACAGAGGAGTAGTTAAAAGTCAGCTTGAGAGATTGAATGAATAGTGATTAATGAGATGGATGTCAAGAGCCAAATACTGTCAACACTGGATTGTCAGGCCCAGAGCAGACTCCCCAGCTTCCCGCAGGAGCTATGAGGACACCCAGAATCAAGACCTGACCCCTGACCCTGCAGTGACCTGACCCGGCCTGAAACAGAATCAGCTCCGACAGTGACCTGACCTCGAGGAGGCCCAACCAGCCCAGGCCCAGTCCCCAATCCTACAGCTACCCACCCCCTGGGAGGCCCAGCTGGTCCCAGACTGACTCACTTCCCTTCTAGAGCAGAAAACTCACACCATCGAAACCCAGGACCATTCAGGAGTGAAACCCCTATGGCAACGCCATTCCCGAGGAGGCCCGACCAACTCAGGCCCAAACTCTGACCTCATGGCACCCACCCCAGGAGAGGCCTAGCCTGACAGGACCCATCTCACTTACTGGTGGAGCAGCAGTGTCACATGACCATCCAGATGCAGGAAACCTACAAGAAAATGTGTTGGCCTGACAGTGAAACTAAAACAATGTGGTTTCAAGTCCCCCCTCCCCAGCAATTGTCCAGGCTATCGAAAACAAAATGGATGAACACAGACCAAGACTTACTTCCCAGAGGGAACTGAGAGACTGCTGTGTGCTCACTCCTGCTATACCTGACTGTGCCCTACAAGTTGATGGGATCTCCATACATTGCAGAGACACATGGTGTCCTCAGGTAAGGCAATGGGCAGAAGGTTGTGCTTCCTGTTCAACACCTCCTTCTGCTCAGATGTTGTGACCCTGGTGAGCAACTGCTCCCCAGACCTAGGATACCTTGCAGTAAATGGTGAGAGTTTGTCTCCACCATCCTGGCAGCAGTCTACATACCACCCCACGTGGATGTGAAGAATGAAACTTACACGTCCACAAACACACTCGAGACAAAATCCCTGAGGCCTTATTCATCGTGGCCAGAGAATTCATCCAGGTCCACCTCAAGAGGGTGCTGCCAAAATACCACCAACATAGCTCCTGCCCCACGAGAGGACGGAGCATCTTGGCCCACTGCTCCACAACCATCGAAGACACCATCCCTTGCCCACACTGTGGAAAATCAGATCACGTGCAATGCTCCTCCTTCCAGCTTACAAGCAGAAGGATTCTTTACAGAAAGTAGGACAATGCCGGTCCAAGGCATCCGAAGACTGTCTCCAGGACTGCTTGGAATCAGAGGACTCAGTGGAAAAGCTAGATGAGTATGTCACCAGCATCACATTAGTAAATGCGTGGAGGACTGCATGCCAAAGAAGTCAATCTGAGTGTTTCCCAACCGGAAAGCTTGGATAAACCGGGAAATCCACTGCCTACTGTGGACCAGGTGTGCAGAAAATCCAGATAGGACCCTGTAAAACCACCAGACATGCCAAGAGGCAGTTCTGGAACAAGTTACAGGCCCAAACCAACAATATGGCTATCCGCTGCCAGTGGCAAGGCCTAAACAACATGACAGGATACAAAATGAAGCAGAGCAAGACAGCAGACAAAGACGGATCCCTCCCTAATGCGGTCAATGTTTTCTATACTCGGTTTGAGCAGATTGCTAGCGGCTCAGTGATGCCTGCCTGACAATCCCGAAACCACCTGTTCCCTCGGTCACAGCTGCTGATGTCAGGTCAGTCTTTCTGGGAGTCAACCCAAATAAGAGAATAGGCCTGGACGGTGTCCCCAGGCATGCGCTTAGATCCTGTGCGGACCAACTGGTGAGGTATTCACTGGCATCTTCAATGTCTCCCTCCTACAAGCCTGATATGACTTCCTATCCACTTCAAGAAGACCGCTATCATCCCCGTACCAAAGAAAGCACATGCAATATGCCGTAATGACTACCACCCAGTGGCTCTGCTTTGAGAGGTTGGTCATGACTCACATATTCTCCAATCTCCCAGCCCGCCTGGATCCCCTACAGTTTGCCTACCGCTGTAACAGGTCCACAGTGGATGCCATATCCCTAGCCCTGCACTCATCCCTGGAACATCTGGACAACAACGACACCTACATCAGACTCCTGCTCATCACCTAAAGCTCCACCTTCAACACCATTATCCCCCCAGACTGATCTCCAATCTCTGTGACCTTGGTCTCAGCTCCACCCGCTGCAACTGGATCCTCTGCTTCATGACCCACAGACTGCAATCAGTGATGATAGACAACTGCACCTCCTCCATGATGCCACTCAATACCAGCATTCCCCAAGGATGTATTCTCAGCCATCTACTGTACTCCCTGCGCACCTACAAATGTGTAACCAAGTTCCAAATGAACACCCATTTAGAAGTTCACTGATAACACCACCTTGGTTGGAGGGATATCAAATAATGATGAGTCGGAATACCGAAAAGGGCAACAGAGGGCATTACAACATGGTGTAATGAAAACAACCTCTCTCTCAACATCAGCAAAACAAAACAACTGACCATTGACTTCAGGAAGAAAAGAGGAGGACATGCTCCTGTCCACATCAACAGAACTGAGGTTGAGAGGGTAGAAGGCATCAAGTGCCTCGGAGTGATGATAACTGACAATCTGTCTTGAACATTCCACATCAATGCAATGGTCAAGAAGGCACAACAACGCCTCTTCCTTCTCAGGCAGCTCAGAAAATTTGGCAGGTCCGTAAGGGTCCCCAACAACTTCTACAGATGCTCCATTGAGACTGTACTGTCAAGTACATAACGGCCTGGTATGGTAACTACTCTGCCCAGGGCCACTAGAAGCTACAGAAGGTGGTATGCCCACCACAGAAGCCAACCTTCTATCCATAGACCCTACCACAGAAAGGCTGCCACCATCATCAAAGACCCATTGCACCATGGGAATGATCCCTTACAACCTCTTCCATGAGGCAGATGATGCAGAAGCCTGAACACTTGCACCAACAGGTTCAGGAACAGCTTCTTCCTTGCTGTTATTAGACTGATGAATGAACTCTCTAGCTTCAAATAATGTTAATCTTGTTAATGTCGATCTTGCTTCGCGCATCTCTTGTGCAGAGCAACCTTGTATGCCTCGTTTTGTCTGAGCACCCTGTGATCTGTATGTCCTTGCTTATTATGATCTGCCTGTATTGCTCGCAAACAAAGCTTTTCATTGTGCTTAGGTACAGGGGACTACAATACATCAAATCAAACATTATTGGCTGACAATGGGTTGTGTGTGATAGCAGCCCATGGATGAAGACACCTGGATGGGGGAAAGACATGGGAAAAGGTGCTCAGGCTGTTTAATGTTTGAACTGAATATCGAGTCCAGAAGGCTATACAGTTTCCAAGTGGAAAATGAGGTGCTGTTCTTTCAGCTTACACTGAGCTTCCTGCAGCAAGCCTGAGACAGAGGGGTTGGCCAGGGAACAGGGTGGGGTGTTGAAGTGACAGGCAACTGGGAGCTCAGGGTCCTTTTTGCAGACAGAACGTGGGTGCTCTGTGAAATGGTCACTCAGTCTATGTTTCACTTTCCCAGTGTAGAGGAGACCACATTGTGAGCAGCGAATGCGGTAGACTAGGTTTTGTGAAGTGCAAGTAAAGTCTGCTTCACCCGGAAGGTTATTTGGGGCCTTGGATAGTGAGGAGCAAGGAAGTAAATGGGCAGGTATTACACCTTCGACATTTGCAGGGGAATGTGCCATGAGGCTGTGGGGAAGGTGTTGGGAGTGAAGGAGGAATGGACCGGGATGTCCCGGAGAGAACGGTGTCTGTGGAATGCTGATAAGGAGGGGAAGGGGAATATGTGGCAGAAATGGCGGCGAATGATCCTCTGGGTGTGGATGCTGGTAGGATGGCAGGTGAGGACAAGGTGGACCGATCGCTGTCGCGGGAGGGAAGAGAGGGGGTGAGGGCCGAAGTGCAGGAGATGGGTTGGACTCACCTATCAACTTCAGTGTTGGGGAGTCCTCGGTTGAGGAAGAGGGTGGACATTTCGAAAGCGCCCTTATTGAAGTTAACATCATCAGAATGGAATCAACAGAGACAGAGACAGAGGAACTGGGAGAATGTTTTTACAGGAAGCAGGGGGTGAGGATGTTATGTCAAGGTAATTGTGGGAGTGAGTGGTTTTGTAATCACTGTCCCCAGAAATGGAAACAAAGATGCTGAGGCAGGGAAGGGTGGAGACAGACGTGGACCAGGTGAAGGTGAGAGTGGAAATTGGAAGCGAAATAGGATAAACTCTGTAAACTTAAGCTTGCACTACAACTGAAATCCAATATTCAGAATGACTGAAGTTGCTCTACTTTCAGAGTACACACTGAACACATTGTCCAACAAGGGTAATATCTCCAGCTGGCATTTTGCAATACATTCTGAGATTTACAGGCAGACTATAGCCAGATCCTAGACAAACTGATCCAAAACAATCCAAAGTGATTCAAAGCCAGCACAAGAAAACAATTGGATTACTTTGAATCATAGCATGAATCAGCTGAGTACGCCTGGATCACATATTGGCCAAATGTAGAGTCATTCTGTCCTCAAAATACAAATTTTTTGTGATTCATGTACTGGGAACTTTCTATACCTCAGTCAGTCTTACATCTGTGGGAAGCAAGGTACTGGAAAAGATTCTCAGACATAGGATTTATGACTATTTGGAAAAACATAGTTTGATTAATAATAGTCAGCATGACTTGGTGAGGGGCAGGTCATGCCTCACAAGCCTTATTGAGTTCTTTGAGGATGTGACGAGACAGGTTGATGAAGGTCGAGCAGTGGATGTGGTGTATATGGATTTCAGTAAGGCTTTTGATAAGGTTCTCCGTGGCAGGCTCATTCAGAAAGTTAGGAGGTATGGGATATAGGGATATTTGGCTGTCTGGTTACAGAATTGACTGGCCGAAAGAAGACAGCGAATGGTCGTGGATGTAAAGTATTCTGCCTGGAGGTCAGTGACCAGTGGTGTCCACAGGGATCTAGTCTTGGGTTTCTGCTCTTTGTCGTTTTTATAAATGACTTGGATGAAGAAGTAGAAAGTAAGTTTGTCAATGACACAAAGGTCAGTGGTGTTGTAGATAGTGTTGAGGGCTGCTGCAGGCTACAGCAACACATTGAGAGGATGCAGAGTTGGGCTGAGAAGTGGCAGATGGAGTTCAACCTGGATAAATGCGAAGTGATTCATTTTGGAAGGTGGAATTTGAATGCTGAATACAGGATTAAAGACAGGATTTCTGGCAGTGTGGAGGAACAGTGGGATCTTGGGATCCACGTACATAGATCCCTCAAAGTTGCCACCCAGGTTGATAGGGTTGTTAAGAAGGCATTTGCTGTGTTGGCTTTCATTAACAGGGGGATTGAGTTTAAGAGCCACAAGGTTTTGCTGCAGCTCTATAAAACCCTGGTTAGACCACACTTGGAACATCGTGTCCAGTTCTGGTTGCCTCATTGTAGGAAGGACCCAGATGTTTTAGAGAGGGTGCAGAGGAGATTTAGCAGGATGCTGCTTGGATTGGAGGGCTTGTTTTATGAAGTGAGGTTGAGTGAGCTAGGACTTTTCGCACTGGAGAGAATTGATAGAGGTATACAAGGTAATGAGAGGCATGGATAGAGTAGACAGCCAGAGACTTTTCCCCAAGGCAGAAATGGCTGTCACGAGGGGTCATAATTTTAAGGTGATTGGAAGAAGATTTGGGGTGATGTCAGAGGTATGTTTTTTACGTAGAGAGTGGTGTGGGTGTGGAATGGCCTGCCAGAGGTGGTAGTAGAGTCAGATACATTAGGGACATTTAAGTGACTGCTGGACAAGCACATGGACGGCTGTAAATTGAGGGGGTGTAGGTTAGGTTAATCTTAGATTCAGATAAATGCTGGGCACAACATCATGGGCCGAAGAGCCTGTACTGGTCGATGTTCAGTGTAATTCTGAAATCTCACCTCATTTCATTAAAATGCTGCTTTTCTTTTCATCTAGTTGAACTGAACAAATTCACATTTTCCTACAATATACTCGCTCCATGTCCACTCACTTAACCTGTCTATAACTCTTTCCTGATTCCTTATGCCCTCCCCGCTACCTATTTCCTACCTTGTCTGTGTCATCAGCAAATTTTGCAATCATACATTTGGTTCTGTCGACTTGTCTTCCCATTTATCTTGGTCTGTCAGATTTACTCTGGATATCAAAACCCAAGGCAGTTCAAACAATGGAACTTACCCACAAACCAAAACAGACATGGCTGGAAAAGCTCAGCCGGTCTGGCAGCATCTGTGAAGAGAAATCAGAGCTAACGTTTCCGGTTGGGTGACCCTTCCTCAGAACCCAGTTAAATTAATTGTTAAGGGGAGGTCCCGTCTGACCAACTTGATTGAACTTTTCATAGAGGTATGTGGATGAAGGCAATGTTTTTGATGTAGTCTACTTGGACTTTAGACAGGCTATTGATAAGGTCCCACATGGAACACTGATAGCTAAGGTAAGAACCCATTAGATTCAAGGACATTTGGCAAATTGGTTCCACAATTGGCTGAGCGGCAGGAAGTAGGGAGCGATAGGTGAGGAATGTTTTTCTGACTGGCTGTCTGTGTTTGTTAGTTTTCCACAAGCTGCCCTTGCTGTTCATAATATATAAAAAGAATTTCAACTTAAAGGTGACACAATAATTGATGAGGGAGTCAATAGTGAGGTAGATGACAGGAGGGCTGTCGATGGGCTGGCCAGTGGCAAATGGAATTCCATCTGGATAAATGTGAGGTGATGCACTTGGGCAGGGAATACAAGATGAACGGTAGGATCCTGGGATGCACCAAGGATCAGTGGGACCTTGGTGTGTGCGCCAATCCTTTAAAGTACCAGGACAGGTGGACAAAATGATTAAAAAGGCATATGGGATACTTTATTGGGCAAGGTATAGAGTTTAAGAGTAGGGACAATTTGCTGGAACTGTATAAAACATTAATTTGGCCAAATCAAGAGTATTGTGGGCCATTCTGGAACCCACGTTATAAGAGGGATTAGATTAGATTCTCTACAGTGTGGAAACAGGCCCTTCTGCCCAACAAGTCCATACCGGTCCTCCGAAGAGTAACCCACCCAGACCCATTTCCCTCTGACTAATGCACCTAACGCTATGGGCAATTTAGCATGGCCAATTCACCTGACCTGCCCATCTTTGGACTGTGGGAGGAAACTGGAGCAGGAAACCCACACAGACACGGGGAGAATGTGCAAACTCAACACAGTCACCCGAGATGGGAATTGAACCTGGGACCCTGGTGCTGTGAGGCAATAGTACTAACCACTGAGCCACCATAGATATGCCATTGCTGGAGAGGTGATTTATCACATTGTTGCACGGCTGGAGAGTGTTACTTATGGAGGGAGACTGGACAGACAGGGTTATTTCCCTTGAAGCAGAGGAGACCCGGGAGGCTGGGGAGGGTGAGCACGATTGAGATGTACAAGTTTGTGAGGGGCATAAATTGGGGTGACAGGAAGGAGCATTTCCTCTTGATGCTGGGATCAATGACTGGAGGCATAGATTGAAGGGAAGGGGCAAAAGGTGCAGAGGAGATGTGAGGAAACACTTTTTCACCCAGAGGGTGATGGGAATCTGGAACTCATTGACTGAAAGAGTCGTAGAGTCAGAAATGCTGATAGCATTTAAGAAGCATTCAATGTATATTTGCGATACCAAGGAACACAAGGCTATGGAGATAGTGAGGAGGGTTGGTGACGATTTGCCACGGCACATTTGCCGCCACCGATTACCCACTGCCGATTCGCCACCAGTGTTTCTCCACTGGGGTCGTTTGACCCTTGGAGACTATCCGCCACCGGAAATATATATATGTATTGATTGTTTTCCCTCCCACCTGTTCTTTCATACTTCTCAGTCCCCTTTATTTATACAACTACATACTACATATTGATAAAAAGAGAGGTAAAATAAATATCATTTTATTGGTTTATATATAAAAATGAGTTACAAACACTTGCGATGGTGAATCGTCTTCAGTGGCCAATGGGCAGTGGCTAAACGTCCTCGGTAGTGAAAGGGCAGTGGTGAATCGCCGGCGGTGAACCTGCTGTGGCGAATGGTCCCATCCCGAGTGAAGGACCGCAGATGCTGGAAAGTCAGAGGCAGTAAGGTGGGGAGCTGGATGAAGCCCATCAGGTCAAGAAGCATCAGAGGAGCAGGGCAGCAGTGTTTCAGGTCACAACCCTTCATCAGGCTATGAGCCAAATGCTGGCTTGGAATGGTTTTTGGCTGCCATAGATTCGAGGTTTTTTTCTTTGATCTCTCTGGCTCGATGACTCTAATCACAAGTTCAGTAGATAAACAATGCACATTATCACATGTTTCACTGTGTCTGTTTTAAACAAAATTTTATCTTTTCCAAAATTACAATGACTGTTCAGTCCATTTCTGTGAAGTTATAGAGCTTGATATAAACAAGCTCACAAATTCCTTCAGGAAAACACAGGAACCTTGTGTATATTTAAGGCTGAGATCGATAAATTCCTGATCAGTAGTGGAATCGAGTTATAGTAAAAGTGCAGGGAACTGGCTAGATCAGCGCTATTGAATGACAGAGCAGGCTCGAGGGGCCGAATGGCCTACTCCTGTTCTTATTACTTATGGTTTTATGGTAAACACTTTAAAACTAGTGACCTTTCTAATCATTAGGTCATCACCAGGTTCAAAAGTTTTCTCCTCTTGATTTCATTTAGTTAACTTCATTTTAACTAACAGCAAAGTTTTGTATCTGCAGTTCCTTCATCCATGCCCCCGGTGCCACCAATAAGCATTACCCATATTGGGCTTGGGTCTGAAATGTTGAGAAGTGCCATTAGCATCACCTACTTCAAATATGTCACATGGACTTATGAGGAGAACAGCTTAGTGTCTCACAGAAGTGAGACCTAGCATCTAGTCCTTATTGAAGTCTCTGAAACAATGTCTATCCCATCAATGTAACCTGTAAACTAGGTGCGAACATAACAGACTCTTCTAGTTAGACAAGGAGGTAGTTTCTCTCTCCCACTGTAGACCAGACTGGCCCATATTTTCCTACAGTTAGATAGTAGTCAGCATGAGCAGTACCTCATACAACACAGTGAGACGGCATGGCCACAAAATAGTCCACTCTCTGATAGGGAACTCTCTGATCTGTTTCATGGACAGGCATACCTGGGAAATCTCGGAACTGTGGAGGGTCAAAGTGTGATGCTGGAAAAGCGCAACAGGTCAGGCAGCATCTGAGGAGCAGGAGAGTCGATGTTTCGAGCATCGGGAGTCTCTGAATTGTGTGCTGAATATGGTGACCTGACCAGTACATTCCCTTCAATCTGAAACTAATTGAAATGAAAGCTCCTCTGACAGGAGATTATTAATAGCAATCAGACTGCTTTGGGACGAAGTAAAAGTGAAGCTGGCTTTCAGGAAAAGATTCATTGCATGTTACCTACGTTTGTTACATTTTAATATTTATTGCTGTAGTTAGTAATCCCTTGCAAACTGTTCTGCAGTCTCCTGCTGTCATTTATAAAACCATACTGCATCAAGTGGCTTTTTACCAGTGTCAAAGGAGTGCTGATACTGTGATGCCATGTGGTATTGTGGTGTCAGTTTCCTGCATACAAAAGTGCATTCACCTTCCTCAGGAGAAGGTGAGGACTGCAGATGCTAGAGATCAGAATCGAGAGTGTGGTGCTGGAAAAGCACAGCAGGTCAGGCAGCATCAGAGGAGCAGGAGAATCGACGTTTCAGGCATTAGCCCTTCATCAGGAATTCACCTTCCCCAGACTGGCCTTAACGTAGAGTTCCTGGCAGAAGAGGAGTTAATGGTCTATTCAAGGCCCAGCTACACAACCTCGTATGTAGTTCCTCGGTCCAGTGTGGCAGTCTCTCAACCCCGCCGTGGCCTCAGTATGGGTTTCCAGCCTTGAGGTGATTCCAGAGTGGTCTCCCAGCCTCAAATGCACCAAGGTGAAGCCCAGCATGGTCTGCAGTCAAGGCCTGGGGTGGACTGGATGCTGGCTGCCAATCTGGCCTGGGTCGGAGGCACTGTTTTTCTGTTCTCATTTCTCTATTTTCTAATTTATTCCCACAAACTGGAATGTCAGGCCTTTTATTTCTTTAATTTTCTATTTTTCTTTTCCCTAAGAACTTGTACTGAAGAATCTGTACCTCTGGGTACCTTGTACCTTAGATATCAGCATAAGTGGTGGCTTATGAATTCTTGACTGGACTCAAATGACTATATGTGACAGTAAAATAATTCAATTCAATTCATGTCACTTACCTAAGAAGTGGAGTACTTGAAAACAACCTCAGGGAATCTCCGTGTCCCTTGCAACGTTACTACACCTTACCACCAGCAACTAGGCACAGAGACTTGGGATCATTGACAGAACAGTGTTCAAATACAAGATCTTTTACTGAAAACCAAAATCACTCCAAACTTAGTCATTGCGCTGCACTCTGCAGATGATATTCATCAGTGCACTTATTTTCACTAAACACCCCGAAAACTAATATCATCTTTCAACCAGCCCAGAACACAAATGCCTCCTTCCATAGACTAAACATGAATCATTTCCCATGTGTTTAGAAACCCCTCTTGATGAAGACAGACATAGATGACAAAATTGCCTCCAATGTGCCTGTTCGGCCTTCATCTAGTAAAGGAAATGTCTATTCGAGGAGCAGGAGCTCATCGATACCCAACCTGCTATATGCTTTGGACAACTATGGCAGGCACTTCATAGCAAAGCACGATTAATAGTGGCTTTGCAAGATCTTTCGAATCTGGTGGTAAATAAGATAGTCCGACAACAGCATCCACTTCCAAGTCAAATTATCTCACATCAAGATACTGATGATACAAGCTGGGTGAGAACGTATCATTCTTTTCCCTGATAATAATGAGAATAAGAAGGATACATATGTGGACAAGACTAGCAATATTAATTAAAATGTAATTAAGAAAATAATAAATTGTTTAATCGAATTATAATAATGCTGGAGGGGCAGATGATCTATTGCAGCTGTAGTTTGCGTGAGCAGGTAGACACCAGAATGATTCACACAGTTTTCTTATTGTTTGTATAGAGAGCAACTGCAGAAAACTACAGTGCAGTAGAATCTGGGTGTCCTGGTACATGGTTCACAAAAAGATAGTGTGCAGGTACAGCAGGAGACAAGGAAGGCAAATGGACTGTTGGCCCTTATTGCAAGGGACAAAGACAAGTAGGAAAGTGTTGCTGAAACTATACAAGACATTAGTGAGATTACATCAGGAGTACTGTTTCATAATCCTCACTTAAAACTGCTGTAATTGCATTAGAAGATGTTGAGAGAAGGTTCACTCAACTGACTTTTGGGATGAAGGAATTTGACTTACGAAGAGAGGTGGAACAGATTGGGCTGTAACCATGGAGTTTCAAAGATTATAGGAAAGAGATAGAGAACTTAGTAGCATGATATAAGACAACAATCTCTCCCTCAATGTCAGCAAAATAAAGGACTTAGTCATTGACTGCAGGAAGTAGAGTGGAGAGAGGACATGCCTGTGTCTGCATCAATGGTGCTGAGGTGAAGGTGGTCAAGAGCTTCAAGTTCCTAGGAGTAAGTATCACAAACAATCTGTCCCAGCCCACCCACGACGACATTACAGTCCAGATAGCACGAATGTCTCTACTTCCTCATTTGGTTAATTAAATTTAGGGTGGCACGGTAGCTCAGTGGCTAGCACTGCTACCTCACAGCACCAAGGTCCCAGGTTCAATTCCAGTCTTGGGTGACTGTCTGTGTAGAGTTTGCACGTTCTCCCTGTGTCTGCATGGGTTTCCTCTCACAATCCAAAGATGTGCAGGTTAGGTCATGCTAAATTGTCCATATGGTTAGGTGATTCAGTCAGAGGGAAATGGGTCTGGGTGGGTTACTCTTCGGAGGGTTGGTGTGGACTTTTTGGGCCAAAGGGCCTGTTTCCACGCCGTGGGGAATCTAATCTTGTTCAAATTCTGCATGTTTAGAATGACTCTCAGCAATTGTTATGGATGCACTGTGGAAAGCATCCTTTCTGGATGCATCACTGCTTGGTATGGCAGCTGCTGTACTCAAGATAGCAAGAAAATACAAAGTGTCATGAACACAGCCCAGTTCATCACACAAACCAGCCTTCCATCCATTTATTCTGTCCATGCATCCCACTGCCTCGATAAAGCAATCAATATAATGAAAGATCCTGTTATGCTCTCTTCCATCCTCTACCAGCCAGATGCTTACAACAGATCAAGAAGAGCGACTTCTCTGCTGTTATCAGACTTAAGAACAGACTTTTCATTGAATCTCTCTAGTGTGGAAGCAGGCCATTCGGCCCATCAAATCCACACCGACCCTCTGATGAGCATCCCACCCCAGACCCATGAGAGGTGGTGTAGTGGACTTCCAGTACAATGAGACATTGGTCAGATGTGCAAATGGGCCGTGGAGTGGCAGGTAGAGTTTAATTTAGATAAATGTAAGGTGCCACATTTTGGAAAGATAAATCAGAGTATGACTTATGCACTTTAGGCAAGATCCTGAGGAGTGTTGCCGAACAGAGAGACCTTGGTGCTCAGGTGCATAGTTTCTTGAAAGTGGAGTCAGAGGTTGACATGGTGGTGATGAAGGCATTTGGTATGCTTGCCTTTATTGGTCAGTGCATTGAGAATAGGACTTATGTTGTGGTTTTATAGGATGTTGATTAGGCCGCTTTTGGATTCTGGTCTCCCTCCTATTGGAAAGGTGTTGTGAAACCTGAAAGGGTTCAGAGCAGATTTACAAGGATGTTGTCAAAGCTGGAGGATTTGAACTGCAGGGAGAGCTAAATAGGCTGGGACTATTTTTCCTATAACATTGGAGGTTGAAGGGTGATTTTATAGAAGTTTAAAAAATCATGAGGGGCATGGATAGGGGGAATAGCTAAGGTTTTTTTTTCCCCAGAATAGGGGAATCCAAAACTAGCGAGCATCATTTTAAGATGAGAGGAGAAAGGTTTAAGACGGCTTCTAAGGGCAACTTTTTCATGTAGAGGGTGGTGTGTATATGGAATGAGCTGGCAAAGGAAGTGGTGGGGGCTGGTACAATTATAACATTTAAAAGGCACCTGGATGCCTATGTGATAGGTAGGGTTTAGAGAGCTATGGGCCAAATGCTGGTAAGAGGGGCCAGTTTGATTAAGATGTCTATTTGGTATGGCCGAGTTGGGCCGAAGGATCAGTTTCTATGTTGTTATGATGCTATGACTCTACGATCTTATCGTCTTGTGATATCCTGAAAATAACTGGCAGGAACTCCGAGCTGGACAGTGAATAGGTTCAATGACAGCCCACAGAGAGTTTCAATATCCTATTTTTTGTCTTGTGATTGACCAGATTAGAAAAGACTGACCCAGGAAGGTACATGGACGGACTTTATTGAGGACATGCAGAGTTGCAGTGTCAGACAGGGTGCACAAATCTCCGAAAAATGCTCTCGTAAACTGTTCAAGAGCCATCTGCCTCACGTGTGACAGAATTTACAGATTGTGTGTTGGCATGATCAGTCATCTCCAACAGAGAGCAAGCAAATTGTTCTCAATTCCAAGGGACCACTTACGATGAAGCGTAAAATTGAAAAGCTCCTTACAAGTATTAAGGGATACATTAAATATATTCAGCATTTGTTAAGTTGTTACTTTTCTTTGTCTCTGTGCACCATATTTAACCTAGACACTTTAGGGGTTGAAGGTTGAGGAAAGCTTGACGATTTTCTTGTGCATTTGAGACTTTGAAAAGGTTGTTGAGTGTATTGAAATGTTTAACTAAACACGGAGGCTTCCACAGTTAATGAGGAGTTGGCTCACAAGCCTGTGACTGAGAAACAGAGTAACAGTTACCATTCTGCCTGTGGCTCTGAAGTGGGGATCATTACTTCAAGGGTTGGAACACAGAAGGTGTTGTCTTTAATTGACATCTTCTTTATTAGAGTGGCAGAGGCTTAAATGGAGAATGTGAGGTGCGATGAATACCTCCTGTCATTGTCAATTTAAATACCAGCTACCCCATTCCAAAAGAGAATGGGACCAAGAAGGGAGAATCCTGGATATCGAAGCACATCGAGGTTAGAATTTAGAAGGAGAAGTAAACCAACGCTAGATACTGAAGGCTCAAAGTAGTTGAGTCCCTAGAGGAGAATAAAACATGCAGAGGTGAATTTTAAAAATTAGGAAATCGAAGAAAATGCTTGAGAAAGCATCTGTGGGCAGAATAAGGGAAAACCGAAAGGGTTATTTAAATATATAACAATTGAGAGATTAGGGTCCATTAGGGATCATAGCAGTCTGGGTAGCACAGTGGCTCAGTGGTTAGCACTGCTGCCTCACACTGCCAGAGTCCTGGGATTGATTCCAGCCTTGGGTGAATGTCTGTTTGGAGTTTGCAAGTTCTCCCCGTATCTGCATGGTCTTCCACCATATGACCAAGTTTCCTCCCACAGTACGAATAAGTGCAGGTGAATTGGTCATGCTAAATTGCCTGTAGTCTCCAGGGATGTACAGGCTTGACGGATTAGCCAGGGAGGATGCAGGGTTACAGGGACAGGGTAGGGGTGAGTTTGCTTGGGATGCTCTATGGAGGGTCAGCGTGGACTCAATGGGCCAGAAGGTCAGCTTCCACACTGTAGTGATTCTAAAGTAACCTGTGTGTGGCCCTGAAAGATGTGGGCACAGTCCTCAATGACATTACAGACCAGACCAGTCTCCCTCAGAATATATTACAGAGATAGACTAGACCCAAACTTCTATTTTACTTTTAAGTCAAAAGTAAGGTGCTGAGTTCCAACAAATTTTAATCAAAACACATTTTGTTCCTACAATGAAATTAAATAGCCATAGAATTAAGAATTAATTTAACTTTACTCTTTTGACATATTTAACAAGTCAATTTAACCACTAAACTGTTTCAATATAAGAATATCCCATGAACACACCCTTTGGCAAAAATGCAATGCACCAAAACACATATTATTCTCATGTGCTGTCTCTCTCTATAGCCCAACAGAAAGAAACACTGAAAAAATGATCTGCATCTTCTGATTTCTTAGGGGAAAACATTCCAAGTCTTCAAGTTAGCAGCAGAGAAAACTCTAGCTGTCTGCTCCAGCAGCTAACTAACCAAAATTAGCCAGCTAAAAGCTAAACCAATGTCCTCTTGGTCTGTCAGACCCTGACCCCACCCACTCATGATTCTTGTGTCCTACTCTAAAACAACCACCCAAGGAGAAACCTAAAACTATTACCAAACTGCCTGGCACTTTGGCACCAACGTGAGACAGGACAGAACATAACTCTTAAAGGCACAATATTGTCATAATGAATACTTTGCGTCAAAGCCTCACACTGCAAAAACACAGCCCAGGTATAGACATCAGGATTGAAGATTGTGAAATATTTGAAGAAATTAATATCGAGAGAAACAAGGTTTCTGTGGGATTTAGCAGCCCTAAAAGTAGATATTTCAACAAGCCTGGATGAGATGTAGCTCAAACTATTGAAGGTGCCAGGGGAGAAGGTATCAGGGACTCTAACAATAATTTTCAAATCCTGTCTGGCCCCAGGTGAATTGCCAGAGGAATTCTGATGTTGTTGCATTGCTAAAAAAGGACAAAGGCATAGACCAGGAAATGACAGGCTTCACCAGTCTAAGCTCGGGGATAAAGAAGTCATCCAAATCAATTCCAAGGAACACAATATGTCTGCCCTTGGAGATTGATTGGGAATAGTCAGCATAGATTTTTCAGGATTTGGAGATGCCGGTGTTGGACTGGGGTATACAAAGTTAAAAATTATAGTCCAACAGGTTTAATTGGAAGCACACTAGCTTTCGGAGCGACGCTCCTTCATCAGGTGATTGTGGAGGGCTCGATCGTAACACAGAATTTATAGCAAAAATTTGCAGTGTGATGTAACTGAAATTATACATTGAAAAATGTAACAGACAATCAATTTTTCAATGTATAATTTCAGTTACATCACACTGCAAATTTTTGCTATAAATTCTGTGTTACGATCGAGCCCTCCACAATCACCTGATGAAGGAGCATCGCTCCGAAAGCTAGTGTGCTTCCAATTAAACCTGTTGGACTATAACCTGGTGTTGTGTGATTTTTAGATTTTTCAGAGCAGGTCATGTTCAATAAATTTGATCCCATATTTTGACGAGGTAAGAATGCGAGTTGCTGAGGGCAATGCACTAGATGTGGGGTTTAGAAAAGCTTCTGATAAGGTCCTTCATGGTAGACTGGTCAAGAAAGTAAGAGCATATAGGATCCAAGGCAAAGGGACATATTTGATCCATGTTTGATTGAGAGGAAGGAGGCAGAAGGTGATCCTCAAGGGATGTTGCTGGATGGCTGATTGCAGTGGCGTTCTGCAAGGTTTAGTGCTGTGTCCATTGCTATTTTTGTTTTGCATTAACGATTTGGACTTAAATGGAGGCGCTATAATCAAGATTTCCCGAAAATCGATCAGGTGCCTCATAATGAAGAAGATTGTCATTAGCCAAAGGAAAATATCAACAGACTGTTCAGCTGGGCACAGAAGTAAAAACTGGAATTCAACCTGGAAAAAATGTGAGGTACTGCACTTGGGGAAAGCGAACAAAGCAAGAAATTGACAAAAGGGCATTAAAATGTATTGAAGATCAGAGGGACCTTGGCGTGCATATCCACAGATCCCTGAAGGTAGCAGGAAAGGCAGATAAGATGGTTATGAAGACATATGGGAAATTTGCCTTTAATATTTGAGGCATAGAATACAGAAGCAGGAATATTATGTAGGAATTGAATAAAACACTGGTTAGGTCACAACTAGAGAACTGTCTGCAGTTCTAGTGACTACATTATATGAAAGTTGTGATTACACTGGAGATGGTACAGAGGAGATTTACC
This sequence comes from Chiloscyllium plagiosum, assembly GCF_037043375.1. Classification (NCBI taxonomy): domain Eukaryota; kingdom Metazoa; phylum Chordata; class Chondrichthyes; order Orectolobiformes; family Hemiscylliidae; genus Chiloscyllium; species Chiloscyllium plagiosum. The sequence goes on from NW_028270168.1 coordinate 49,042,327, forward strand.
AGGAAGCTGCCTGGGCTGAAGGGTTTTTATTTAAATTCATTTTTGTGGGATGTTGGCATCTCTGGTTGGCCATCCCTAGTTGCCCTTGAGAAGGTGCTGGTGAGCTGCCTTCTTGAACCGCTCCAGTCCACCTGCTGTGAGTCGACCCACAATGCCATTAAGCAGGGAATTCCAGGATTTTGATTTCAGCGATAGTGAATGAACGATGATATATTTCCAAGTCAGAATGGTGTGTGGCTCAGAGGGGAATTTAAAGGTGGTGGTGTTCCCATGTTTGTGCTGCCCTTGTTTTTATAGTTGGAAGGGGTCGTGGGTTTGGAAGGTGCTGTCTAAGGATCTTTGGTGAATTTCTGCGGTGCAACCTGTAGATAGTATACACTGCTGCTACTGAGTGTCGATGGTGGAGGGAGTGCATGCTTGTGAATGTTGTGCCAATCAAGCTGCTGTGTCCTGATGGTGTCAAGCTTCTTGAGTGTTGTTGGAGCTGCACTCATCCAGGAAAGTGGGGAGTATTCCATCACAATCCTGCTGTCTGCCTTGTAGATGGAGGACAGGCTTTGGGGAGTCAGGAGGTGAGTTATTCCCTGCTGTATTCCAACCTGCTGACTTGCTCTTGTAGCCACTGTGTTTATGTGATGATTCCAGTTGAGTTTCTGATCAATGATAACCCCCAGGATGTAGGTAGTGGAGGGATTCAGTGATGGTAACACAACTGAGTGTCAAGGGGAGTCGTAAGCTTGTTCTTACTGGTTATGGTCTAAGCGTGGCATTTATATGGCGCAAATGTTACTTGCCACTTCCCAATCCAAGCCTGGGTATTGTCCAGGTCATGTTGCATTTGGACACAGACTGCTTCACTGTCTGAGGAGTCGCAAATAGTGCTGAACATTGTGCAATCATCAGTGAACTTTCCCACTTCTGACCTTATTTTGGAGGGAAGGTCATTGATGAAGCTACTGAAGATGGTCGGGCCTATGACACTACCCTGAGGAACTCCTGCAAAGATATTATGGAACTGAGATGACTGACCTCCAATAACCATGACCATCTTCCAGTATGACTCCAAGCAGCGGAGAGTTTGGTCTCCCTCCTATCAGAAGGATGGTGTGAAACTTGAAAGGGTTCAGAAAAGATTTACAAGGATATTGCCAGGGTTGGAGGGTTTGTGCTATAGGGAGAGGCTAAATAGGCTAGAGCTGTTTTCCCTGGAGTGTTCGAGGCTGAGGTGTGACCTTAAAGAGGTTTGTAAAATCATGAGGGGCATGGATAAGGTAAATAGGTAAGATCTTTTCCCTGTGGTGGGGGTGTCCATAGCTAGGCGGTGTGAGGAAGACTCAGGCTAAGGTACAAAAGCACATCTACTGGCCTGGACTGCATAAGGATGTGGTTAAATTTTTCCGTGCATGTCATGCATGCCAAAAGTTGGTAAGTCACTGACAGTAATAAAACCAGCACCATTGTTGCCAATTCCCGCATCCAAAGAACCTTTCACATGGGTTATGATTGATTGTGTAGGTCCCCTCCCTAAAACTAAAAGTGGGAACCCAGTACTTGCTAACCATAATGGATATGTCTACCAGATTTCCAGAGGCAATTCCATTACGGAATATTAAGGCAAAAAGTGTAGTGGAGGAGTTAGTAGCTTTCTTCACATGGTATGGGCTACCCAGGGAGATTCAGTCAGACCAAGGGTCTAATTTTACTGCTCGGCTGTTTAAGGAGGTTACGGATAGCTTATGTATACAGCGCTTTAAATCAAATGCATACCATCCTGAAACCCAGGGAGCTTTGGAAAGATGGCATCAGACCTTGAAGACACTGTTAATAGTGTACTGTCGGGATTACCCAAATGATTACGATAAAGATATCCCATTTGTATTGTTTGCTATTTGTATTGTTAGAGATGCCCCAAATGAATCTACTCAGTTTACTCCCTTTGAGTTAATATTCGGACATGAAGTGAGAGGATCTTTGAAATTAATTAAAGAAAAGTTGACAGGACCAAAATCGGAGATCTCACACTTGTGTTATATATCTGAGGCAAGGGAGAGATTAAATCGGGTAGGTGAGTTAGCTAAACAGCACTTGAAGAGGGCACAGCATAGAATAAAGCAGGTGGCAGATAAAATCTCTAAAATTCAGACATTTTCCCATGGGGATGACATATTAATTTTGTTACCAGTGGTAGGTGATCCCTTCAAATCCAGGTGTAGTGGTCCCTATCAAACCGAGAAAAGGTTAAGTCAGGTAAACTATCTGGTAAAGATGTTGGATAGAAATAACTGTATCAGATATGTCATGTAAAGATGTTGAAAGCTTATTATAACAGAGACGGGGAACTGGAGAAACAGTTGTTAGTTACTGCTTTGCAGAGTGAAAAATCCAATCCAGACGTTGTGCAGTTTGATGTGCCTCTAAAAATGTTAAACAATGATGAAATCCTTGAGGACTGAGATAGGTTAGTGAACTATCTGTCTCATGAGGAAAGAACCCAGTTGAAAGGTTAGTTGTAGCTGTATGAGGACAAATGCGGGAATAAGATGGGGAGGACTAATACTGTTGTGTATGAGGTAGAAGCAGGAAATTCTGTTCCAATAAAACAATACCCCTACAGGCTTAGTCCTCTCAAAGGCACACAGGTCCAGAAAGAAGTGGACATGATGCTCAACGAAGAGATCATCAAACTGAGTCAGAGTGAGTGGGGCTCGCAGATCGCGTTAGTTCCCAAACCTGATGGGACTCAATGATTTTGTGTGGACTATCGAAAGGTCAATGCTGTAACAAAATCAGACTCCTATCCAATACCAAGATTGGAGGACCCTATCGAAAAAGTTGGACAAGCTACTTACATTACAAAGTTGGATTTACAGTGTGATTATTGGCAAGTAATCAGAGAAAGTGAAAAACATTTCTGCGTTTGTAACCCCAAATGGGCTATATCAATTCAAAGTGATGCCCTTTAGAATTAAGAATGCACCAGCTACATTCCAAAGACTTGAACAGAGATGTGGTTGGATTAACAAATTGTGCAGTTTATCTGGATGATGTAGAGATCTTTAGTGAGTCATGGAAAGATCTCATGGTACAGTTGGCAGAGCTCTTTGAATGATTACGAGAAGCAAAACTGGTAATAAACTTAAAGAAATCAGAATTCGCAAAGGCAGAGATGACATTCTTGGGACCTAACATCGGTCATGGAAGGTTGACCCCAGGAATGCAAAGACAAAAAGGCCATCGAGGAATTTCCACAAGCAACCTCAAAGAAAGAGGGGCTTCGATTTTTGGGACTAAGCGGATTCGACTGGAAGTTTGTTCCAAACATCAGCAGCATGGTGGCACTGCAAACAGATTTACTAAAGAAGAACACAAACTTTCAGTGGACAGAATAATGTCAGGAGGCATTTGAGAATTTAAAAGCCTTATGAACCACCTCACCAGTTTTAGCTACACCAGATGTTTTGAAACCCTCCAAAGTTGCAATCGATGCCAGCGAAATAAGAGTTGGAGCTGTACTGCTGCTGGAAGATGATGATGGAATTGAATGGCCAATTGGCCAGTTTTTAAAGAAACTCAGCACCCACCAGAGAACTCGCCCACTCTACGATCGCAAAAGAAAAATTGAGTTTGGTACTGGCCTTACAACATTTTAATGTTTATGTGATGAACATTAATCACGATCCTCTTACATTCTTGGAAAGATTTAAAAACAAAAATATGAAACTATTTCATTGGAGACCTATGTTACATCCTTTTAATTTAGGAATTGTACATGTTCCAGGTCATAGAAATGTGATAGCAGATGCGTTATCGTGGATTTGAAGGAAAACATATGGATAAGATTGGACAGATTCCAATGTTTTGTATGTGTGTGCGTGTGTGTGTGTGTGTGTGTAGAAATTAATGTGGAAGTATAACTTAGATTAATGACCTATGTATTTCATTGTAATCGGATTAAGAATAAAAAAAAAGCCATCTTTTCATTATGATGGCTCTTTTTTTCTTAAGGGGGGAGGTGTTATGAATTTGAGGGTGTGTACTGTACTTTTAAGAGAGAGTGAATGTTGTTCTAAACTCAGATATTATAAGCACCTGTGTATATGACTAAACGGCAGTCCCAAAGTGTACTGCAAAATTGAAAATATGTAACATTTGCCTGTGAAATGGATACCTGAGTTTTGGTTGCTGTTTTGACAACAATTGAAATTTAAACAATCAGTTTAAATTATGCTCCAGGATACTAAAAATGACTCAAGTTTGAATTTATTGTCTTGCCAACATTGAACCAATGAGACAATCTGATGTTGGGGATATAAAATGTGGACATTTTGAAAATTGGAAAGAGAGAGGACTACCATCGAGATAGATCCAAGAAATTAGGAAACACTCTCTATCAAAGGCATCTTTTCATATGAAACATACTCGCAGTAAAAACAAAGAAGATGACTTCAGGAATTCAGCAGCTGGAAGAGAGAAGTCACAGAAGGCAACAGCCACTGTGTGGTTTGAAGTTAAGTTGTGTAATTTTGATAAGTGTCCTATTGGAACAGTATATTGTTTTAAGTTGAAGGCAGATAATAATCAGTTAAAAGAAAGGGGGAGGGCTTAGGATTGTGAATAGTTGTTTAATATTCAGTTTTAGAGTTAAAAAATAAATTGATGTTATTTTCTTTAGTGAAGTTTGGGACTTCTCTGTCACTCATAGTTTAACAGGTTAGGAGGTGAGATGAGCTTTCCTGGGTGTTTGGTTTAATTAACAGAGGGTTCACCTCGCTGCGTTGTGACACTAAGACGAGTGATAGAGCCAAGTGTGCAGAGGCCATTGTAAGTCTACAGAGGGTTGTAGGTAGGTTACGTGATGGGCAAGGGTTTGGCAGAGGGAGTACATTGTTGGTAAATGTAAGATCATCCATTTTGGTAGGAATAACAGCAAACTGGACTATTATCCAAATGATGAAAAATTGCAGCATACTGCTGTGCAGAGGAAGTTTGTATATGAGTCAATTTCTTTAAGATCCCATCAGCCAGTTTCACTGCCTCCTTAGCCTTGCCATTTGACTGGGGTAGTGTGAAGATGATGTATGGTCTGAAATTTCACAAAATTTCACTGGGGAATTCTCTGCCACAGAAGGCTATGGTGGCCAGGTCACTCATTGAGTATATTCAAGAAATAGAGAGATGGTATTTAAATTTTAATAGGTATGGAGAGAAAGCAGGAATGTGAAATTGAGGTAGAAGATCAGCCAATATTGTGTTGAATACTTGAGCAGGTTTAAAGGGCCAAATGACCTTCTGCTTCTAGTTTCTATGGTTATGTCTTATTTGAATTCTTCACTCGTGAATTAAAGCTCAGTGTCACTCATCACCAACATTTACAGTGCTATAATGACTGAAGTGTGCTTTCAGACATTCAGCAATCTTTCTTGCAGCCATTGATTGCAGCTGGTCTAACTCCCTGGAGACAGAGGAGTTATCTATAGTGACAAGATGATCAGTTCATCCAATAGTGGTCTATTTCAAGCTTCGTCCACAGTCTGTCTGGTCTGTCGTGTGCCATCAATGATTCTCGAACTTGCTTAGTACTAGTTACAAGTTCTGTCATGGCTGATGTGATCCTTAACCACATTGTCCATGTTTAGCTACTCAAGCACTTCCTTTTCTCTTCCTCAGACTGTATCAGTTCCTCAGTCACTTAAATTGGTGCAATTCAGCATCTCTTTTCTCACTGCCTTAGTGATACTGGCTCTATTTTCTTTGCATAAGATGCCATCTCAAATGAACACTTTGCCTGTGTGTGCTCAATACTCTCCTACAGTACATGACGTGTTCAGGCTATTCTACCACCTTGACTTGCTGCAGCACTTGACAGTTGCATCTCACTTTGAGCTTGTCGTTCAGTTTCTGCTACACAAGTGATTTCCAGAACATTTCAAGTTGTTGTCACCCTTTGAATCCAGAAGATTTCACTAAGGATCAGCAACCTCAATGCAACTCCTAAAAGTGTGTTTCCCTTGTTTGTGTTTCATGTCCAATGATATCTCTAAAAAGGAAATAACAGACTTTACAGAAACTTTCTTCCAAAGTGCCATTTACTTGCACTGCACTGTCACTTTGCCCCTCCCAAACAAGTATTGATTAAAATTTGTAAGCACAAAGACAATGGGCTTAATGTGGAGTCAACGACCGAGATGCAAATGCCACTGTTGTCCTCGTTACAAAAGGGTTCTTCCAAGTCTTGTTCCTTTGACGTTACACTGCAAGATAAAGTCATCACTGACATCACAGCACCTCAGTACTGGTGTTGTTTGATTCTCATGAGTGCTGTTTCTTGTTCCCTGCTTCAATATCACCACACATCCTCAGCTGTGATCCTGTACAGAGGTTCACATTTTGATGGTATGTTAGGCAGAATCTTATTCAATAGTTCATGAATCCAAAAGCAAAACCATTTCACTGCTTTCATATCTGTTGGCTGCTGCGGCACGACTATAGCTCCCGCCTAGTCAGGATCCCGGAGGAATACTTTTTGCTGTCAGTACATAACCCATTTACTTTTCATTGGTTAAGGGAGCTCTGGCACATCATGAGATAAGGAGAAAGTGAGGCCTCATCTTCCGTCTTGGGACCCTCCAACCACACAGCACCAATGTCAAATTCACCAGTTTTCCCGTCTCCCCTCCCCTCACCTAATCCCAGATCCAACCCTCCAACTCGGCACCCCCCTCCTATTGAACTGTCCTACCTGTCCATCCTTCCCACCTACCCACTCCACCTATCACCATCACCTCCCACCTTCACCTACCTATCACCTTCCAAGCTCCCTTTCCCACCCATTTATCTCTCAGCCCCCTTGGGCCCTCCCCCCACATTTCTGATGAAAGCCTTATACCTGAAACATCGGCACCCCGCTCTTCGGATGCTGCCGGAACTGCTGTGCTTTTCCAGTGCCACACTTTTTGACCTCGTGAGATAAGCCCTGGCACATTTGGATATTTGCCTGGCAGAAGATAAACAGCCTGTGGTTTGAGTTGGTCTAGTTCTAGTCTAGTTCTTGCATCTATCAGTAATAAAGAGAAAGCAGCTCATCTGATTAGCATCATCTCCTCAAACTTTCACCCTCTCCTATACCCATGCTCAGTAGCAGCAGAAATTCATCAAGGTAGGAACAAAAGCAAAGTTGGATGACTGATCAAATAGTTCCCTTAGACAGGACCCTCTAACCCCATAGTCACTGCCATCTAGAAGGACAAGGGCAGTAGATATATTGGAATAAGGGCACCTGTAAGTTCCTCTCCAAGCTACTCACCTACCTGACTCAGAAATATATCACAATTCTGGCAGGGTGGCTGTGTCAAAATCCTAGAACTTCTAATTTTTGATTTTTGAGAGAACAGCACAGTGGCATGATGGTTAGCAATGTTGTCTCACAGGGAGAAAGTGAGGACTGCAGATGCTGGGGATCAGAGCTTAAAAATGTGTTGCTGGAAAAGCGCAGCAGGTCAGGCAGCATCAAAGGAGAAGGAGAATCGACGTTTCGGGCATAAGCCCGAAACATTCCTGAAGAAGGGCTTATGCCCGAAACGTCGATTCTCCTTCTTCTTTGATGCTGCCTGACCTGCTGCGCTTTTCCAGCAACACATTTTTAAGCTCTTGTCTCACAGGGACCTCGGATTGATTTCAATCCGGGCAACTGTCTGTGTGGAGTTTGCCGGCTGGGTGGGTTTGCCGGCTGGGTGGGTTTGCCGGCTGGGTGGGTTTGCCGTGCTAAATTACCCCATATGTAGGTTGGGTGAGTGAACAGCATTGGGTGTCTAACTCAATGGGTGGTAGATGGACCTGCCACCTTCTCGAGGGCAATTATGGACAGACAATAAATGTTTATTGTTTATTGAGCTCTGCCGGCAACCTGAATGAACAAAAAAAATGTTGATGCATTGAAAACAATGAAGAGATTAGTTTGTGAACAAGTGGAGATGAAGGACAGGTTGGACCTGAACTGGAAGGGGACCAATGTCCTGGGTGGAAGGTTTGCTCGAGTTGTTCAGGAGGGTTTAAGCTAGTATGGCAGGGGGGTGGGAACCTGAGCTATATACCGGAGGTGAGAGTTGATGGAGATGAGGCAATAGCAAGAGGTAGCGCAGCCAGTCGGAAGGAATTTCCTGGGAAAGAACCAAGGGATCGGTTAAAGTGTGTTTGCTTTAATGCAAGGAGTATCAGGAATAAAAGCGATGAGCTTATAGCATGGGTCAGTACCTGGTGCTATGATATTGTGGCCATAACAGAGACGTGGGTTTCTCAGGGGCAGGAATGGTTGCTGGATGTTTCAGGGTTTAGAACATTTAAAAAGAATAGGGAGGGGGAAAAAAGAGGAGGGGGTGTAGCACTGCTAATCAGAGAGAGTATCACAGCTACAGAAGTTACTATTGTTGAGGAGGGTCTGCCTACTGAGTCAGTATGGGTGGAAATTAGGAACAGTAAGGGAGCAGTCACCTCATTAGGGGTTTACTACAGGCCCCCCAGTAGCAGCAGGGAGATTGAAGAAAGCATTGAAGGCAGATTTTGGAAAAGTGTGAATGTAGTAGAGTTGTTGCAATGGGTGACTTTAACTTTCCCAATATTGATTGGAACCTCCTTTGAGCAGATGGTTTGGAAGGAGCTGTTTTTGTAAGGTGTGTTCAGGAGGGTTTCCTAACTCAGTACGTTGACAGGCTGATGAAGGGAGAGGCCATTTTGGATTTGGTGCTCGGCAATGAGCCGGGGAGGGTGTCAGATCTTGTGGTGGGAGAGCATTTTGGTGATAGTGACCACAACTGCCTCACATTCTACATAGCTATGGAGAAGGAGAGAAGCAGGCACAATGGGAGGATATTTAATTGGGGAAAAAACAACTATGATACTATCAGACGTGAGTTGGGAAGCATGGACTGGGAGCAATTGCTCCATGGAAATGGCCTGATAGACATGTGGAAACTGTTTAAGGAACAGTTGTTGCGAGTGATGCACAAATGTGTTCCTCTGAGACAGGCAAGAAGGGGTAAGATAAAGGAACCTTGGATGATGAGAGCGGAGGAGCTTCTCATCAAAAGAAAGAAGGCAGCTTACGTAAGGTGGAGGAAGCTAGGGTCTTGCTCAGCTCTAGAGGATTACAGGCAGGCGAGGAAGGAGCTCAAAAATGGTCTGAGGAGAGCCAGGAGGGGGCACGAAAAAGGCTTGGCAGGAAGGATTAGGGAGAATCCAAAGGCATTTTACACGTATGTGAGGAATAAGAGAATGATCAAAGAAAGAGTAGGGCCGATCAGGGATAGCATAGGGAACTTGTGTATAGAGTCTGAGGAGGTAGGGGAAGCCCTAAATGAGTTTTTTGCTTCTGTCTTTACTAAAGAAAAGGACCTTGTAGTGAATGAAACCATGGAGGAGCAGGTAAGCATGCTGGAACAGATAGGGGTTGAGGAAGCTGATGTGCTGAACATTTTGACAAACATTAAGATTGACAAGTCGCCAGGGCCAGACCAGATTTGTCCTCGGCTGCTTTGGGAAGTGAGAAATGTGATTGCTTCTCCGCTTGTGAAGATCTTTGCATCCTCGCTCTCCACCAGAGTTGTACCTGAGGACTGGAGAGAGGCAAATGTAATTCCTCTCTTCAAAAAAGGAAATAGGGAAATCCCCGGCAATTACAGACCAGTAAGTCTCACGTCTGTCATCTGCAAGGTGTTAGAAAGGCTTCTGAGAGATAGGATTTATGACCATCTGGAACAGCATGGCTTGGTTAAATGCAGTCAGCATGGCTTTGTGAGGGGCAGGTCATGCCCCACAAATCTTATTGAGTTCTTTGAGGATGTTACTAGACAAGTTGATGAGGGTCGAGTGGTGGATGTGGTGTATATGGACTTCACCAAGGCATTTGATAAGGTTCTCCGTGGTAGGGTCATTCAGAAGATCAGGAGGAATGGGATACAGGGAAATTTAGCTGTCTGGATACAGAATTGGCTGGTCGACAGAAGACAGCGAGTGGTAGTGGAAGGAAAGTATTCTGCCTGGAAGTCAGTGGTGAGTGGTGTTCTACAGGGCTCTGTTCTTGGGCCTCTACTCTTTGTAATTTTTATTAATGACTTGGATGAGGAGATTGAAGGATGGATTAGCAAGTTTTCAGACGACACAAAGGTTGGAGGTGTCGTTGACAGTATAGAGGACTGTTGTAGGCTGCAGCGGGACATTAACAGGATGCAGAGATGGGCTGAGAGGTGGCAGATGGAGTTCAACCTGGATAAATGCGAAGTGATGCATTTTGTAAGGTCGAACCTGAACGTTGAGTACAGCATTAAAGACAGGATTCTTGGCGCTGTGGTGGAACAGCGGGATCTTGGTGTGCAGGTACATAGACCCCTTAAAATTGCCACCCAAGTGGACAGGGTTGTTAAGAAAGCATATGGTGTTTTGGCTTACATTAACGGGGGATTGAGTTTAAGAGCCGTGAGATCTTGTTGCAGCTCTCTAAAACTTTGGTTAGACCGCACTTGGAATACTGTGTCCAGTTCTGGTCGCCCTATTATAGGAAAGATGTGGATGCTTTGGAGAGGGTTCAGAGGAGGTTTACCAGGATGCTGCCTGGAATGGAGGGCTTATTTTACGAAGAGAGGTTGACTGAGCTCAGACTGTTTTCATTGGAAAAAAGAAAGAAGAGAAGGGACCTAAATGAGGTGTACAAGATAATGAGAGGCATAGGTAGAGTTGATAGCCAGAGACTTTTTCCCAGGGCAGAAATTGTTAACACGAGGGGGTCATAGTTTTAAGCTGTTTGGCTGAAAGTATAGAGGGGATGTCAGAGGGGGTTCTTTATGCAGAGAGTTGTGAGAACATGGAATGCGTTGCCAGCAGCAGTTGTGGAAGCGAGGTCATTGGGGATATTTAAGAGACTGCTGGACATGCATATGGTCACAGAAATTTGAGGGTTCGTACATTAGGTTTACCTTACATGAGGATCAATGGTCGGCACAACATCGTGGGCTGAAGGGCCTGTTCTGTGCTGTACTGTTCTACGTTCTATTTAATGCTGGGCAAAGTGAATTCCATTTTATAAAATTGTATAGCAGGAAGTTAGTTTGAATGATTTGAAATTCTAAACTGGGTTCAGTATTTTTCAGCGTAAATTCAGGATAACTGCTTTCTCTGCAATCACAATTTAAAGCAGCCAGCAGCTGGTTTTGACAGCTTTTTGCTTCACAGGACTCCCCAGCCATTTAATACTATGTACAATAACATAGGCAACTCTGAACTTCCTGATTTCATTGCTAGACAATAGCAGGGGCTGTTAAATAAAGAATGATAAAATGCAACCTGTACTAGGACCGGCTGTGACAACTGGAAACAAATGAGGTTTTGCGTTTGAAGCCTCTGGAGAGTTTGAGGACAGGTTTTAAGGTCAAAGTAAAAGACTGTGCAAACCGTGTTGACACTTTGCCTATGTATCCTTGAGGCTGCTTCTCTGAAAGGCTCTGGGAGATACCATCACCCCAATCACCATCACCATCACCATCACCCCAATTCTGAGAGAGAGCTTCAGAGGGTCAGGAGTATTGTAACATTCACAGGACATCAATGTCCTTTAGAGAAGGAAACTGCCATCCTTACATGGTCTGGTCTACACGTGACTCCAGACCCACAGCAATATGGTTGACTCTTAATGCAATGAGGGATTGGCAATAAATACAGGACTAGCCAGTGACACCCACATCCTGTGAATGAATTTTTTAAAAATCTGATTGCCTTATGCACCAATGTCATTGAAGCAGGCAATGATGGAAGGGAAAGCGAAGCAGCTCAAATGGAGGATGAACTGCACTGTTTGTTATAGGCCCTTGCTAGGGCCCCTGTTAATTGTATCACCTGTGATGTACAAACATGAAATAGGAGCCAAAATAGACCACTTGGACCTGCTTTGTTATTCAACAAGATCGTGGCTGATCTGTTTGTAAATTAAAATCCACAATCCTTTCTATCCCGATGACTTTTGATCCCCTGCCCAACAAGAATCTGTCCACACCTGCTTTACTCACATTCAGTGACTCTGAATCACCTTCTCAGGCAGAGATCCAAATTCAAACAACAGAGAATCCCTACAGTGTGGAAGCAGACCATTTAGCCCATCAAGTCCACACTGACTTCGCAAGAGCATCCCCCCCCCCTACCACCCTAACCTTGTAACTCTGCTAATCCAACTAGTCTGCACATCCCTGGACATTAAGTGCAATTTTGCATGGCCAAACCACATAACCTGCACAATCGAGCACAGGGAGCCATCAGTAGTTAACAGGCTCACACAGCCAAACACGGTCCAGTTAAATACAGCTTTGGAGTGACCGGGGAAGTAATTGATCGCAGTTTCACAGCAGGCCAGCTCAAAGGCCTGACTCCACAGCTCCAAGGGGTTGCTGGCTGCACCAAAGGGCAGGATGCAATCAATGTTACACCCATTGCTTTGAGAGTTCCTCTACAGTCAGTTCCATATAGCAGGTTAGGTTTGATTCGATGTTATTTGGTTTGATTTAATTTATTGTTGTCACATGTGCCGAGATACAGTGAAATGTATTGTTTTGCTTACTCTACAGGCAGATTGTTCCATATGAAGTGCATCAGGGTAGCAGAACCAAGTGCAGAATATAGTATTACAGTATCAAAGAAGGTGCAGAGAGAGAGATCAACATTCACATCTGAGAGGTCAGTTCAAAAGTCTGATAACAGCTGGGAAGAAGCTGTTCTCGAATCTATTTGTATATCTTTAAAGCCTTCTGCCTGATGGAAGAGGGTGGATGAGAGTATGACCAGAGTAGGAAGGGTCCTTGATCATATTAGTTGTTTTCTCTAGGCAGTGGGAAGTATAGACCACTGCAGTGGACAGCTGGAACTGACAACCGGAAGCGGCAGATACAAATCACTATAAATGCCGAAGGAAACATCACAGAAGCGCTTCACAGGAGGGTCCCAAGCACTGAGGATGTCACCTAGACAGGGGACGAAACGTCTGCAACACAAATTCCCAGCTCGGCGAACAGAACCACAACAACGAGCACCCGAGCTACAAATCTTCTCCCAAACTTTGAAGTATAGATGGAGTCAATGGATGGTAGGCTGGTTTGTGTGATGGACTGGGCTATGTTCACAACTCCCTGTAATTTCTTTCAGTCTTGGAAAGAGCAGTTGCTGTACCATACTGTGGTGCATCCAGACAGGCTGCTTTCTATGGTGCATCTATAAAAATGTGGGCATGCCGAATTTCATTAGCCTCATGAGTAAGTAGAATATATGCAGGGTCTTGCCCACAGCGTGATTTATCGGTGTGCAACATATGAAAAAAAAAAACAGCTTTTCTTGTGCGGTTGAAAGAAGTGAATGGTATCAGCAGATGGCCAACAATGAGTGACCACCTGCTCTCTGCTGCACCGCATGCTACGATAAGGTACATTATTCAACT